>NW_027069799.1:248906-250749 GCF_002906115.3 Quercus suber | reverse complement strand
CCAATATTACAAATTAGAGTTCTAAATACATAAATTCCTAAACCTTTAGAACCTAACAAAATTAATATATGCTTTGAGTAATGCCTACGCTAAAAGCATAAAATGAAGCTTTGCCAATTGGCATGACATAATATATTAAAGAAATAAAGGAGAATATGAATGCAATAGGAACTAATACAGATATGTGCTATTCCATGAATGTTAATTTATCATAAAAAACATGACCATTTCCCTTGTGGTTATAACTACGGCTACAGACTGTTTGGGATCACTAATCAATCAAATCAAGTTTCTTGAATAAATAAATAGCCCAAAAAAAAAAAAATCAAGCATGTACAGAAAAGAACTAGGTTCCTTGATTGCTACATTTGTTATCCAGAATGAGACAGAAATAAACCACATTGATTAAAAACAAGTATTTTCTGCTTCATAAGAATAGATAATTATAGATTACAGAGTCCTCAGTAAAGTTGGAAACAATAAATAAAAAGCACAGTGAAGCTAGAGTATTGAGAAAATTGCGATTCAATGTGGCAGTTATGTAGGTATTTGGGATACTATATGTTGAATGCATACAATCATATATGTTGAAAGATATATAAATGTAAAACAAAAACTTCTAATGCACAAATTTTGATAGAATAGTGCTCAAAAATAAGGATACGATATGGAGGCTTACTATTTTGGGGAACGTCCACTCTATTTTGTACGAAGGATCTTTTTGCATACAGGAGTCCAGAGAACAAGGTGGCTGTTTAAAGAATACTTGAATATATTACCAAGGTAAAAGCAAGGATAATTATTGTTACTACGGAATTATAATTTAAAATTTACAGTTGGCTAACTTTCACCGCATCACTGCAAAGCGTGCCTAACTAATTAAGCAGCAGTATAAGTAACATTAACCTAGGAATAGTATTAGAAGAAATAGAAAGAGAGAAAGAAATTAAGTGGCAACTGTTATTCAGAGACTCTAAAAAAGTTAGAGGTATGACAGTATGAGTGACACCTCAGTTGCCTCATATGCGTGGTTAAAGCAACATGCGTGTAGATCACTAGTCATCAGAATATCAAAGCTGTTGATTATGATCTTCTCCTTTCACTGACAAGAAGTTCCTCTTTAAAGTTATATATGCAAAAGTGGTTTATAATTTTTTATAAAATAATATTAGAGATATTATAAATTTTATTACATAACTTTTACAATTACTAATCACAAAATAATAATTTTAACGTTTATATTAATTATGTTATTGACATGCATCCAATTTAAGAAATTAGGTAGTAAATTTGCAATACATTAAACTTTTTCAGTCCATTTTGGGTACAACCACTCTTAATCAGTTCATGTGAATCATGTGATGTTGATTCACTACAATTATTAGTAGGAATAAAAAAGTTTATGCGGATATAAATTATATATACTAATATAATATTATATAGGACATTATAGGAGTGCTCCAGAACGTGCAGGGACTGGTGTTTCTCAATCTTGGAAGGGGATTAACCCTACTGTAGTGGAACATCTCCTAATTGAGGAGCTCCCTAGCTGACTGTTTTGTACCCCTCTCTGTTGTATTTCAATTTTAGATGGAATGAAAATCTTCCATACTTTCCCATCAAAAAAAAAAAAAAAAGGAAGACAGGAATACTTTGGAATATTCTTCATTACGGTGTTAAATGCAACGCTCTCATTTCAGTGTCCACAAGTCGTTGTCCAATCCAGCGGTATGAAGTTATTAGGCTAGGCTATTATTTTTCAGCGTCGGTATGAGAGATTTGAGAAAGAATAATAGTTTCTTTCGGTGGTAATAAAGAAATGCAATGATTTTTTTTTTTTTTT
>NW_027069799.1:246764-248548 GCF_002906115.3 Quercus suber | reverse complement strand
TTTACTTGTAATTTGAACTTTTAATTTGTGTTTTGTCACGGAATTGCCAAATGGGAGTTTGTTAGGTTCTAAAGGTTTAGGAATTTATGTATTTAGAACTCTAATTTGTAATATTGGCAACCATGATCAAAACAATATGTTTAGTCTTGTTTAAGCTTGCTCAAAGTTGTAATTATTGTAAAGTTGGAATCGAGAGACTGTAGATGCATTGGGGCATTTCGGTCTGGCTCGATCGATCGAAGAATAGACTCGATCGATCGAAAGTCGACCAGATTGCGTTTTCTGCAGTTTTTCCAACTCAACCCTAACTCATTAAAACGTTTAGGGTTTTATGTTTTTGCCCTAGGTATATAAGGCAAAACCCTAGCCACGATTTTAGAGTTGCTCCAGTTGTATTGTTGCTCATACATTGCTGTTTTGTGTAAATCTCTTGTGAGATCTAGATGAGCACTCCTTTACACAAAGCTTAGGGTTTTCAAGATAGAGATTACTTCAACATTTTGATGATCAACTCGGTTGTTACCATTGAAGCTTAAAGAATATCAAGCGTGGGTACTTGTAGCTGATTGAAGAATTCAAGAAAGAAGGAGTCCGTGGATTTGGAGCTTGCACGGGGTCGTGTCAGTAAGTTCTACTGGTAGATAGCATTAGGAAGTCGAGCGGGGAGCTTGTAAGTCTTTTTGTATGAACTTCGATTCTTTCATAATGAATTCAGTTTTGTCTTGAGGATCGGTGGGTAAAATCCTCCCCAGGTTTTTTACCAGTTTGGTTTTCCTGGGTGATCATATCTTGTGTTATTTATTATTCTGCTGCTTTGTATTCTTGATATGATTGTTTGATTGTTTTAACCTAGAATTGCTTAATTTTCAAGTGGCATCCACTTGGAAATCGAGTCTTAGAGACTCAATTTATATCTACAGTGATTTTCAAGTGTATGGAGTCTTCAATTGCTCTGCCCAAAAAGGTTCAATTAATTATTTATATCTGTAAAATGTTTACAGTGATTTTCAAGCGTTTGGAGTCTTCAATTGCTCTGCCCAAAAAGTTCAATTAATTATTTTCCTATCCTATTATCATCCTCTCTCCTTTTCATTAAAATAATATTTCTCTTCTTTCTTTTTCTCTTTCTTTCATCATATCTTTGTCACTCATCTTTCTTTTTCTTTTTCTGTTTAGTGACTTCAATCTTCACCGTTTCTATCTCCCATTTTTGTCACTCCGTCTTCTCCCTTTCTTCTATTTTTTTGTGGGGGGGGTTGACTTTGTGGTTCATGGGTGGATCAGCTCGTGCGTCTCGCAATGGGTTTTGGTGGGTTTTTAATTAGAGTTGTGGTGGTTTTTGGCAGGTGTTGATGGTTTCCAGTGGATGTGGCTGGGAATTTCGGTAGTGATTATGAGAGGATTACAGGTTTGAGATTTTGGTGGGTTGTTTTTCTTTTTCTGATTGTTGGTGGTGATGAGGTTGTAGGTTTGGGTTTGTGATTTGGTTGTGATTTATACATGGCTCGTTATTCTTATTGGTGAGCTCTCTCTCCTATTTGATCTGGGTCTCTAGATTCTTTCTCTTTAATCTAATCTATGTCTCCTCTGATTTGATTTGGGTTTTCAAGTTCAGTTTTTAGTCAAAATAGAAAAACCCATAAAAATTGTTTCATTGTTGAATAAATAGCGAATGTGTTTCATTGTGCTGGGGTTGTTGTGTTTCTAGGGCTTCTTAAATTTTTTTTTGGGTATTTCTAGGAATGGCTTGTACATGACTTAGACTTAATTTTTTTTTTTTTTTT
>NW_027069799.1:230937-245863 GCF_002906115.3 Quercus suber | reverse complement strand
TAAGTGAGCTTCATTCTCGTAAAGACAAAGAGTAAGAGGGAGGAACTGAAAAAGAATACCTTTGGTGACTGGTAGACAGTACGCTGGAATCAATGAAGAAAATTTCAAGTTAGACTGATTGATGAAAAAAGATCAAGAATCAAGATTGAAGAAAAGAAAGTTAAGACCGTAAGAATATAAATGGAGAGGCACTTAGGCAAGAGATAGAGAGATGGGAGGTTTTTCTTTGTTTTTTAAATTTATAATCTCTATTTAGTATATTTCAAGACAATTATGTTATATTATTAATAATATTGTTGGTATTAATTTTGATTTTAGAATATTCATGAATAAGTTAATAAATTTGTCTCCTAAATAATTAATTTTATTAGCTGAAGTTGAATATTTTTATTTTTTTCCATTTTAAATTTTACATTTTAGGATACATTGAGACATTTTATGTATTTTATTGGACCAAAAAAATGCCAATTTTTTTTCATTAAAATATAAAATAATATATTATATATATATTTCTTTAGAATTTCATGAATGTATTGCATCACCTATTGAGCCGCCCCTGCTGTCAATATCTGTAATTGTAGATGCTGGTTGTGTCATGCTAGTCAAACTCAAATCAAATCAGTGTTTAAGAAGTTGGTAAGTGAAAAGTAATTATGGCCAAAATAGGTAACTAATTTTTTTTTCTAACTATCTAGTTAGTAGTTCCATATTTCAAACTTATTATTTACTAGCATCTCGAGTCTAAGAGAGTCGATTTTGCTATAAATCGAGTTTAAAGACTGGATTTTTATGGTTTGATGTGGCATCTTTTTCTACATGGAGACCACTTGGAAATGAGTCTCTAAGACTCGATTATAAGCCCATATATAAACCAACAGCAGCACCAGCAAAATGAAATCACAGCCAGAAGAAAAAAAAAAAAACCCGAAGAAGAAGGAAAGAAGCCGAAAGCCAGGAAAAAAAAAAAAAAAAAACTGGCAAGCCCCAGATCGCACAGGCCGCGCAAAATTTTTTAATTTTATTTATTTATTTTTTATGATGATGAACACATATATGGTTTTTTCCCTTCTTTGATCTGTTATTTTTTTTTTTTTTTTTTTTTTTTTTTTTTTTGTTTGGATTTCAGCTTGTACACGAGGACTGAATACTTGAAATTTTCATATTTTTTGTTGTAAATCGAGTTCTCTAAGACTGATTTTCAGGTAGTCTCCATGTGGAAAAAAATGCCACATCAGATCACAAAAATCGAGTCTTTAAGACTGATTTATGGGCCAAAATCGAGTCTCTTAAACTCGAGATGCTAGTAAATAATATAGTTTAAAAATTGAAACTACTAACTAGATAGTTAGAAAAAAAAAATTATTACCTATTTTCGCCAGTAATTATCATTATTATTAGCAGGAACAAACTAGTTTCTATAAATTGGACTATAGTCTATAGGAGTGCGCAACAACTAGTGGACACTGAAATGAGAGCGTTGCATTAACACGGTAAAGAAGAATTATTCCAAAGTATCCGTCTCCCCGTGTGCTGCTATATAATGTACTGGTTTCTTAAAAAAAACAAAATATAATGTACTGTGTCTATGTTCATGTCAAACAAATTTCTCATACACACCTTGTCAATATCTGTAATTGTAGATGCTGGTTGTGTCATGCTAGTCAAACTCAAATCAAATCAGCGTTGTAAGAACTTGGTAAGTGAAAAGTAATTATCATTATTATTAGCAGGAACAAACTAGTTTCTGTAAATTGGACTATAGGAGTGCGCAACAACTTAGGACATTGATTTCTAATAGATATTGGACCTAGGAGCTGTTAATTATCTTCTCCGTTCACTTAAGAGCATTCACATCAGTGGATGGAAACTCATGTATAATAGAAAAAACTACCATTTTTACACATTTTGTCTCAAAATTGCTCCACATCAGTGCTTCCAAAGTCTGGTATAATCATCTATATTTATCCATGAGCTACAGTAACCGTGTATATATACACGGTTACTGTAGATCATGTATTTATTATTTTATTAATATAAATTCGCACCAATTTTTCTCTCTATTCTCTCCGTGCACAACTACCTCACCTCCTCATCTTCTTCTCCTCATCAGATGCACACAAACACAAACACAGCCACACACAAAGAACACAGACAAACCCACACACAAAGAACACAGACAAACACAGCTACAGTTGCTTAATTGGTGCTTGACCGAGAGGGAGTGGGTCTTGCTGGAGATCGGTGCTTGCTGGAGATCGGTGCTCGGAGATCTGACCGGTGCTTGCTCGGAGATCAGATCGGTGCTTGTTGGAGATTGGGTTTTGTTGGAGATCGGGTATAGAGTTGGGTTTTGTTTGAGAAATGAAGCTGTCCGATCGGTGCTTGTCTGACCGATATAGAGATGGAGATAAAGAGAGAGATGACCGATCGGTGCTTGCTGGAGATTTGACCGACCGGTGCTTGAGGAGTGAAGCTGATCGGTGCTTGTTGGGTGTCCGATCGGTGCTTGCTGGGTCTTGTTGTTTGAGAAGCTTCAGTGAAGCTGTGGAGAGATGGAGATAAAGAGAGAGATGAGTAGAGAGAGATAGCAACAGATCAGACAAATGGGTAGAGAAAGTGAGATAGAGAGAGAGAGAACGTGTATTTGTAGGAAGTTGAGAGAAATAATAAAAAAATTGGAAAGAATGAATATTTTATTATAAAATCTTGTAAAATAAATGAATTGATGTGGGTGTTTTGTAAAAGTGAATGTGTAAAATAGAAAAAGTAGGTTTTTAGTGTAAAAATAGATGTGTAAAATACACATGCTGATGTGAATGCTCTAATGAGCTGTTATATATGCAATAGTCGTTTATTATTTTCGATATAAAAACTTTTACAAATACTATTCACAAAATAATAATTTTGACGCTTATTTATTGTGTGACATGCATAAATTATGTTCATTGTAAAACCAATTTAAAGAAACAACTAGGGCTGTCCACGAGTCGAACCGGGTTGGTGTTGGACTCAACTTGGACTCGACCCACCAACGTCGGGTGGAAGGCAGAGGGACCTGAAACCGACCACCGGCGTCCATCGGTCGAGTTGGTTACGGGTTCGGTGATGCTCGGGTCGGTTCGATCAGTAGGGAGAGTCACCGGATATTGCAAACGTCGCCGGAATCTTCGAAATCTTCGCCAAAATCTACAAAAACTCACTCCATTTGCACCAAAATTCGCCGAGATCATGAGATCACCGCCGGTTTTGGACGGAGAACTCGATATCTCCACTTGATCTAGGCGGAAATCACGAGATCTACACTGGATCTAGGTGGAGAACTCAAGATCTCCACCAGATCTGGGCATAGAAAGGGAGATCTCCACTAAAACTGGGCCGATCTAAGAGAGAAAAGGAGGAAAATCTCACGAAATCTACCTATTCTTTGGTTGGGTTGGTTCCGACAAGTTGAGAGAAGTGAAACCGAAACTTGTATCGACAAGAGTTGGGTTTGGTTGGACAAAACCGTCACCGACTGCTGTGGTGCTCGGGTCGGTCGGCTTTTGGTTCGGGTGGCGGCGGTTCCGACGGGTCGAGCGGGTCCTAGACACCCCTAGAAACAACGTAATAATATTTGTAATATATTAAACATTTTCCTTTTCCAATATCTCACTGGGATGCATCTAGGTTGCCTCATGCAATAGTCGACCTCTTGCGATCCAAATAGCCCATACTAATTACAATGAAAGACCTCCTTGTGAACACTGTGAAATGATCTCTTAGTAAATGTGTAATCAGGGCCGGCTCAACAACTTTTGGAGGCCAAAATTGGAAACTAACACAGTTTTCTAAACAATATAATTAGTAGACACTGTTTTCAAACTATATTTGATACTAACATCTTGAGTCTGAAAAACTCGATTTTGGGCCTATAAACCGAGTCTCAAAGATTTGATTTTCATCTTTTGATCAGATCTGAGCTGGTGTTTTTTCACGTAGCACCCACCTGGAAATCGAGTTTCTAAGACTCGATTTACATCTACAGTGCTTTTGAAGTGTCTGGAGTCTTCAATTGCTCTGCCCAAGAAGGTTCAATTAATTATTTCCCTATCCTGTTATCATCCTCTCTCATTTTCATTAAAATAATATTTCCCTTTCTTTCATCATATCTTTGTCACTCATCTTTCTTTTTCTTTTTCTGTTCAGTGACTTCAATCTTCACCATTTCTATCTCCCATTTTTCTCACACTGTCTTCTCCCTTTCTTCTCTCTCTCTTTTTTTTTTTAGGGGGGGGGGGGTCGACTTCGTGGTTCATGGGTGGATCAGCTCGTGGGTCTCGCAATGGGTTTTGGTGGGTTTTTAATTAGAGTTGCAGTGGTTTTTGGCGGGTGTTGATGGTTTTCGGTGGATGTGGCTGGGTTTTCCGGTGGTGATTGTGAAAGGATTACGGGTTTATGATTTTGGTGGGTTGTTTTTGTTTTTGTTTTTCTTTTTCTGATTGCTGGTGGTAATGAGGTTGTTGGTTTGGGTTTGTGATTTGGTTGTGATTTATACATGGCTCGTTATTCTTATTGGTGAGCTCTCTCTGTTATCTGATCTGGGTCTCTAGATTCTTTCTCTTCAGTCTAATCTGGGTCTCCTTGGATTCTTTCTCTCTCTGATCTGATTTAGGTTTTCAAGTTCAGTTTTTAGTCAAAGTAGAAAAACCCATAAAAATTGTTTCATTGTTGAATAAATAGCGAATGCGTTTCATTGTGCTGGGATTGTTGTATTTCTGGGATTTCTTTAAAAAAAAAAAATTGGGTATTTTTGGGAATGGCTTGTACATGACTTAGACTTAAATTTTTTTTGGCTTATAAATCGAGTCTTTAGAGACTCGATTTTCAAGTGGACGCCATGTAGAAAATACGCCAAATCAGATGTTATCAGAACACTGAAACCGAGTCTTTGAGACTTGGTTTATAGGCCCAAAATCGAGTCTTTAAGACTTGAGATATTAGTAAAATATATACTTTTGAAACCATGCCTACTAACTATATAGTTGGGAAAATCGGCTTAATTCCCAATTTTAGCCACTTTTGGAGCCTTAGGCGAAAATTTTAAGTGTGACCTTTTTATAATTAAATATTAATAAAATAATATATATATACTGAATTTTTTATTTAAAATTTATTTTTCTTGCTTTTTGAGATGCAAAATTACTAATTAAGTTTTTGTATTTATAGATAAATAAAACACAATTTATAATTAAAAATGATAATTTAACTAAAAATAAAATTTAAAGTATAGAACAATAAAATCTGGTTATTGCAATTTTTCTAAAGCCATGACCACTTTAAAGTCTAAATCTGCACAAATAAAAATTAATTTAATACATAGTTTAATAAATTAGTATCACTATAATACAAATGAGTTGATTTGATACACATCAAATTATTAATTAATATAATAATTTATAATTATAGATAAAGTGTCAAATAAAAAAAGAAAAAGAAAAAAAAAAGAGAAACCGTGTAAATTATAATTGTGGGCTGCACTCCTATAAAAAAAAGTGAGAAATCGTTCAGCTTATACTCCACTACTCCTATCATCCTAGCAAAAAACGTGCCCTATCAATTATCATAGCAGAAAATGGTCCAAAGAGGGGTAGAAAAGCTATCATAGTAAAAAACATGTCCCATGATGGGACATATAATTTAAGTTAAATAAATAGAAGACTCTTTGAGTCTTCATTTTCGGAAAGACAAAGAGAAAGAGGGGAAGAACTAAAAAAGAATACCTTTGGTTACAGGTAGACTGGTACGCTAGAATCAACAACAAAAAAATTTCAAGTTAGATTGACTGACTGAGTTTATGAAAAAAGATCAAGAATCAAGAAGAAGATGAAGAGGCACTAAGGCAAAGAGAGATAAGACCATAAGAATATAAATGGAGAGGTACTAAGGCAAAGAGACAGAGAGACGAGAGGTTTTTCTTTTGTTTTTTAAATTTATAATCTCTATTGTAGCATATTTTAAGGCAATTACGTTGTATTATTAATGAATTTGTGTGGTATTAATTTTGATTTTAAAATATTTCATAAATGAGTTAATAAATTTGTCTTCTAAAATTTATTTTTATTAGCTGAAATTTGACTATTTTTGTTTCTTTTCTTTTTAATCTTTTGCGTTTTAGTTTACAATAAGACATTTTTAATGTATTTTATTGACAAAAGAAAATGCTTAAATTTTTTTTATTAAAATATATAAATAAATATATAATAAATATATTTTTTTTACAAATAGCCTTTTTTTTATTTGGGGCCGTTGGTGATTGCATCACCTATTGAGCCCGCCGTCCTTAATAAACACCCCTTGTCAATATCTGTAATTGTAGATGCTGGTTGTGTCATGCTAGTCAAACTCAAATCAAATCAGCGTTGTAAGAAGTTGGTAAGTGAAAAGCAATTATCATTATTATTAGCAGGAACAAACTAGTTTCTGTAAATTGGACTATAGGAGTGCGGGACTATCTGGCCTTTTGCCCCTTTGGGCAAAACTATTTGGCGTTATGCCCCTGTTTTGAAACTATATATGGGCGTGCCCCTGTTTCAATACTCGGTAATTTTAAAGCCGATTTATTTACTTTACTCGGATATCCAAAAACCGAGTTTTATGTTGGTTCTTGCCACACTGGCAATCCAGCGTGGCTTTTTGGAAATAAAATTTTCGTATGCTAGGTGTTTTGCAAGGGTAGATGCAAATGGGACTTATATAGGAGTTTTGCAAGGGCAAGGGTAAGTATTCACGTGAATATAGATGACATGACTTGATAGTTTATTATTCAGTGAGTGTTGAGGAGTACATAGAAAACTGCGAACATGACGTGGCTATACAGTGGCACCTGGTAGTGCATGTGGGTTGCTGACGCAGCTAATTGATATGTCATATCTTGTGCTACAGCAGCGTGCTGGTGATGTGTACTGCGAAGGAGGTTGTGTATTTATTCACGTGATGACTATTCAGCATTCCTGTTCTTCATCTGACCTGACTTGACGAGACAATGTTGAGCTGTGTTAAATGTATCATAAACTTTTTCAGGGATGGTCTGCATCCTTGAAAACGGTGCATTGCAAAAGAATGCATATCTATGTATTGACGTGCATGTAGATGATATGACTTGACTCTGTATCTACATTGCGAAGCTGTTGAGTAGCACATGCAACATTGCAAATATCAGTGTAGCAATGGGGACAGGTCACCCCCAAATTCGATGCATAAACTTTTCAAAGATGGCTGAGCGTTTTCACGTCAGTGTGGATGGGTACTTGTGGTCAAGGTTCAATAGTGCTGAGCTATCCACCGTAACTACACTCACTAGTCCCTATGGTGGTATTTGGCAAGTGGGATCGAAGGAAGCTGATAACAACATTTGGTTTGAAATGGTTGGCAGGATTTCGTTGAATACCATCCTATCTATTATGGTTCTTTTTAGTCTTTAGATATCCACTGAGATTCAATATCCACCCAGCAAGAACTGTAAATTGGAAGATCATTAGGTAGAAATAATAGACTTAGACACTAATGAAATAAACATATCCCTCAGATTATTTGAACACAAAACACGAAGTCGGAGAAAAGTTTGTTACGGAAAAATTTTATTGTACATAAAGACGAAGAGAGAATGAGTGGTTAGTCTGGTTCGGATGAGTCTGTATGTAATGCATTTGTATAAAGTAGTACAGTAGCATAACTAAGATACACGAAAATGGGTATATGATACAGTGACTCACGTTGTCATGTATATGAATTATTCGTATTATTGAATCATACGTGTGGGGGGTCTATGTGGTGTGGATGCGTCTATATGTATTGAATCTATTAAATTTTCCTACAAGTAATGTGCACTAAATCTAAGTTGGGTGATGAGTGTTATGTGGGTAACATTTCAAATTACACAGACAGAATATTGGAAACATCAACATATCTAAGGTTTTTCCTACACTACAAAGCAGTGGACATTGTCCAACGAAAGCACAATAATTATATGTAGCAACAAAGAATAGCTTGGACAAAAAAGCAAGTGATTTCATATACACTTAGCCAATTCATTGAAAACATTGCAACATACTGACATAGCAATGTAATACATTACTAGTTTCATGTCACGCATGGTGGAAGGGAGTATTATTATGAACAAATGCGAGTGTGTACATCTCGACAGTCTAAAATTATGCATAAGAAATAAGTTGATGAATCATAGAGTAAATTTAATATATAAGTTTGGCTACAAACTTTGTTAGGCTACAACTTCACCTAATATACTTTATAGAATTTAAAAAATTCATAGCTCTAAATTGTTTAAATTGTAAATTTTTATGAATCATATAATCTACAATTATGCATGAAAAATAAGTTTATGAATCATATAGTAAATAATATCTAATTGACATAAATTTAATATATGTTAAAAGCATAAAAAACTTTTGACCAACTATACACCCGTGCACGGTGAATGACAAATGGCATGACAATTGTACCAAACTAATGAAATAACATACCGACATGCAAGGGGACCTGCCTCCACTGGCGATTGCGGCGGCCTCACAACAGGGCATATCACTGGGAACCTCGAATACGCCCAGAGCTGCACCAACATCAATGCTCCTCCCATCTGCATCGCCTTCGTCTCCGATGCCTTGCATAAGTGCCTGTACAGCCAAGCTAATGCTCCACTACCCCAACTGTACCTCTTCGCGTTGCTGATTGGGTTCAGGAACTGTAGAGGCATCACCGACACCCGGTCTGCCGACTTGTCCACAAATAGAATGGTCCCCAATCTGAGAAGAATGTGATAGCGCGCATGTTGCTGCACTACCTCATCAGTAGCATCTGCAGCTAAGGGATCTCTAAATTGTTCCTTCAGCCAAGTGACTCTTACCTCGCCCCAGCAAGGATAGACTTGTTTTCATTGGGATGTGGTATCGGGTCTGGCGGACGATGACCCAGTAGCTCAAGACACAACGCTGGCCACCCCAACTTGACACTCCCAGTCACTGGCAACCCATCAATAGGAACCCCTAGCATCACCTCGATATCTTGTAAGGTGATGCCCATCTCTCCATGCGGTAGGTGGAATGTGTGCGTCTCCGGACGCCAACGCTCAACTAGTGCTGTGATCAACGCGTGATCCACTTCCAAGTTTGGAACCTTGAATAACCCTTCAAATCCCGCCTCAGTTATGTACCGAGCAATTCGGGGGTCTACCCATGCCGAGGTAACTTGCAAGATCGGTGCCTGCACTTTAGCACGCCTGGCACTACCTGCACACGAAAGAGCACTGTCTTAGGATATGCAAGAAATAGTAGACTAACTAGTTAGCTACAAACATTTTACAATATGTTAGTTATGATGTTAACTAGTTATTCACCCTAGCTCAATGCAGATTGGATTGGATCAATTCAAGGTCAATGACATTTTATAAAATTAGCACTGAGGTGATGGGCATTAGGTTTTGAAATGAATGAACCAAGTGCCTCACTATGTCAAATGGAGTAGGGAATTAGGAATCAACAAAGTTGTCTTATGTGTAGCCACGCCTAATTGTGTGTGCATATTTGCGAAAATAATGGCAGCGGATTCATTTTAATTGATTACTATAGCTTCCGAATGAGATCTACTGACTTTGAATATTTCTACTCCATACCATTTTCAGGTACTGCTGTTAATGAAAGAGTGTTTTTAATTTCACGATTATTTCTGCTTCATACCATTTTCTCTTTGGATTAAATAAAATTCTGCCTAAACCAAAACTGAAATGCTACCATGTCCAACATCTATTTACAAATGATCAAAGAACCCTACAGAAAAAAAAACAAATGATTTCGACATGTCCAAAGTTCAATACAACTACGTACCTGACCGGTAGGCGTCTCCCATAGCGCCGTGGATCGATGACCCGGCTGCTGTGTCAATTGTGTACCTTCCGCGGGTCCAGGAACCACATTTCGCAGTTGCTGCATATCTGACACGCATGCAATCATGTTAGACAAGCAAGTATTTCAACAGGGTTCTAGAACAAACTGACAGAAACAAAAACAGAGAGAGAGAGTGAAAGAGATTGAGAAAAAATTGAAAACATATAATTGCTCATCTGAATTATGCATCATGCATCTATATATACACTGATTTTCAATCCATTTAATCATATCAAGGAAGAGTTAAATTAAAACACTAAAATATAAAACACCTAGCTTGAGCATATATGCCTAACTTGATCCTAATGTTCATGGCTGCAAGGCATAAACAAAAAGGACCCATAGTTGCAGAATGTATAAGCAACCTAACCAACCAACCAACGTGCGAATCAATGTCAAAATCAAACAAAGTAAACCAACAAAATGAACACAGCAAAATGCAACCCAATGAATCAACTAAGCACCACAAAAATTACTTACAAAATACTAAAACATAGTTCTAAAAGGTACCCAACTACCCCTAAACAATTTTGAGAGTATGGATACAACCGAGACAGAAATGGAAATTTCTTGCAAGAAGAATAAAAAAACAGGTTATCTAGCATTTTTCTATAAAAAGCCACAAGCCTTACAAAAAGGCCACAAGCCACAAGCCACCACAAATCTTAATGCTCCCCCTAACCTAATCCAACCTATTAGGAAAGGATTGGTGACCCTCAAAGGCCACTAAGTTCCCTTTCCAACCCCACATGTAGTAGTTGATAATAATAATGAATTGATGTACTTAATCAACAAACATAACCCACAAATGACTGCTAATCGTACACAAGACAGAAGCTTCAACGGGCTTAGATACCAAACTTGATGTAGGATTTTTAGCAATTTCGGCACTAAAACACTAGGCAATCACACCTACACTTTCGTAAGCAGTCACACTTAGGTAGGAGATAGCAATCACGCTTGAAAAAAGTTGGAATCTTATTGAAATCTATCAATATTATCGACTACAATAAAACCATTATCTAGGCTATTTCTAAATCCTTTCGTATAAAGACAGGAATTCTAATAACAAAAAAATAAGTACTTTAAGAACTTCTAAGACAATTCTAGTCTCTTATGACAATCAATTTGCATCTGTACACAAAATGTGGCAGCAAAGGTTTTAGGAACCCAAAACAGTAGATATACAGGGCATTTATGAGCTCAATTTAGTTCAGTGATAGTGGATGTCCATGATGTGCATTTTATGGTCTGTGTGTAGATATATGCATGCATATCCATTATACACACATTATATCTATTATATTAATAAGTTAACAGAGTGGAAGCTTGCAAAAGCCAGTAAGTTTGAAGCTTGTAAAACCAATAGCTTCTCAATTCAAGATCATTTAGCATTGAATTAAATAGCAATTTTCCCTAATTCAAAATCAATTTTCACATCCAACATAATTTCCTGAAATACAGTTGAATTAAAAAGAAATTTTCCCTAACAATGGCCACCGTTGTCATGCTAACTGTATTTTTTACATGAATTTATGCCCTATACGTGCATCCAAACCCAGTTCAAAACCAAACCCAGTTCAAAACCAAACCCAGTTCAAAACCAAACCCAACAACCTAAAAAAGCAACAATAATAATGATTAGAGATACAGGAAAATCTAACAGAGAAAAACTTAAGAAGCCACACTCAAATCAGAGTAAACGCACAATCAATACTTAACTCAGATTACATGCAAAGGGAAAAAACGAATATTTGATCTCAGCATTTAGAAATTACCTTAATAAGTTTCTAATCCTTGAACTCTGAAGATGGATTGGGTTGAGCTTCGGCTATGGCGAGAGTGAAAAGGTGTGGGTTTGGGTATGGGTTTGGATTGAGCTTCAATCCAGCGTCGACTGACCGATTTGGTTTGGGTTCGGGTAAAAATAGGAGAACTTGAATATTCGTTGAACTTGGGAAGGCTCTACTGAACGGACTGAGGGTGGCTACTGATCGGACGGAGGAAGGGAGAGAAGCTGTAGAGGAAGGAAGACACACAAACTGTTTTAGAGACGTTACATTCGAAAGTGTTTCATATTCTGCACATAAATCGGATTCTGAATTTCCGAGTTACAAACAGTTACGCGGGAATNATAACTCGATTTCCCAATCATCGAGTTATTCTTCACATGCAACTACGTGAGTTGACATGGTGTCAGAGTATAGCAGAAGACATCGATTATGTAGAAGCCGAGTAATACCAGTAACTGATTTGAAATTCTGCACATAAATCGGATTCTGTATTACCGAGTTACAAACAGTTACGCGGGAATATTTTATTTCCAAAAAGCCACGCTGGATTGCCAGTGTGGCAAGAACCAGCATAAAACTCGGTTTTTGGATATCCGAGTAAAGTAAGTAAATCGGCTTTAAAATTACCGAGTATTGAAACAGGGGCACGCCCTATATAGTTTCAAAACAGGGGCATAACGCCAAATATTTTTGCCCAAAGGGGCAAAAGGCCAGATAGTCCCATGATTGTGGCACATTGGCACTAAACATTTTGAGAATTGATGAAGTATTTAGGAGGATGTTTGGTATAGAAGTTTAACAATATATTTTCAGTTTTTAAATAATATTACACGTATTTTTACACAATTTTTTGCTCACACATATTTTTAAAAAATACAAACAACGTTACCAAACGCCTCTCAATTTGTTATTTGTGATTATTCTTTTCTTTTAAGTTTCAAGCAGATAATTCGAAGGATATATAAATATAAAGCGTAAATGCTCTTTTCGTCCTTACATTTTGAGGTCATTTCTATTTTGGTCTCTACATTTTTATTTTACCACTTTTAGTCCTTAAACCAATTAATGCGTGACATTTAAGCCCTTACCGTCAACCAACTAACGGGAAAAGCTGACGTGGCGGACGAAACACTCTATTAACTGACGTGGCACTGATGTGGCGGTGGCACTGATGTGGCGATTAAAATATTATTAAAAAATTTAAAAAAAAAAACCTTAAATCTAATTTAATTTTAAAAAAATATTACTTATCATTATTAATTTTCATAAAAACTCAAACTCAGATTACAAGAACACAAACCCAGCAATGAAGAACTCAAACCCAAATTAAAACAACACAAACCCAGCAACCAATAACTCAAACCTAGATTACAACAACACAAATGAAAAAAGAAAAAAAGGATCAAACACAAACACAGACCCAGATCACAACAACACAAATGAAGGAAAAAAAAAAAAAAAAAAAAAAANAAAAAGAAAAAAAGGATCAAACACAAACACAGACCCAGATCACAACAACACAAATGAAGGAAAAAAAAAAAAAAAAAAAACAGAGATCAAAAAATTTCTTTATGTTCTTCAACTTACAACTTGTTCTTCTCAAATCAAACCCAGCATCCAAAAACTCAAATCCATCACAAGAACACCAAAGAAAAGAAAAAACAAATTATCATCTCTCACTCTTTCATTGATGAACCCAAGTTCTCCCATTCATTCCCAACAAGAACAACTCTCTCGATCTCAAGACCCAAACAACATGACCACTCAAAATCAAGATCAACTCTCAGTCTCAAGACCCAAATAGCATGACCCACAAGACAAACCCCAGCAAAACCCAGTAAAACCCAAACAGAATGACCGATCTGAAGAAGAGCGCCACCACTTCAGTGATGGAGGTGGACTCGCTGGGATCGGCGGAGGAGAGAGAGATCGATCTGACCCACCTCTAGAATGTTCTCTCTTTCTCTCAACCGAAGCTCATGGCCTCCATGGCAGAGCTTCGAACTTGCATCAAGATCAACTCTTACGATATCAAGACCCAAATAGAGAAAGGCCGATCTGACCCACCTACGGTGGTTCTATCTCTAAACCCAGCCCATTCTCTCTTTTTCTCTAATCTCGATCTTACTTGCCCTCTCAGCCTCCATGGCTTGAGCTTCAAGCTCTGTAGATCGAAACCCCATAGTGAATCTTCAATCTCACCTTATCTCGATACGGGTCTAAGGGGACTCATGGGATTGTTTTGGTGAATAGATTGAATGCTTTGCTACTGTGAATTTTATTTGCAAATGGAATGGTAAGTCTGGGCATATGCTTGTGCAAAATTTATATGAGTGGCTTTGAAATTTGTTGTGTTTGGTGTTGTGGTGAAAATCTGGTGTTCACTTTAAAACTAAAAAAAGTAAAAATTTTGTTTGTTTTTTATTTAAATTTCAAATAAAGGAAAATGTCGTTGCTGAGTTTGCTCTTTGATTCTAAGTTTGATGTCATTGCTGGGTTTGCTCTTATGTTCTTAAATCTCTGTAATTTTTTGTTTTTAATTTTTTATTTAATTAAAATTAATTTAAATGCTGATGTTACATTTTTTAATGTCAAAAAATATTTTTTAATTATTATTTTAACGTGTCGTTAGTCATGTCAGTTTTTTTTGTTAGTTGATTGATGGTAAAGACTTAAATATTACGCGTTTAATTAGTTTGAGGATTAAAAATAATAAAATAAAAATATAAGAATCAAAATACAAATAACTCCAAAAAATAAAGACAAAAAAAAAAAAAAAAAAAACATTTACGCCTAAATATAAAGCATATATATTAGTCAAAGGTGAGAATGCTCCTCGATAAGTGAAAAAATAGCAGGTAACTTAAAAGTTGTAATGAAACGATCAGTCATCATCAAGTCGACAAGTAGAAGGAAAATGTCTCAGTGAGAGGCACTACCAGTTTCAGCTTTCCACACCATCACAACAAAACGCTCAGTCATTATCAACTTAACAAATAGAAAGACATTGAATTGAAGGGTCATTAATTAACATTATTATCAGAATAGACGTTGTGACTTGTGACTTATGACTTTTATATATGATGAGATTTATTAACGTGTGTATTTAAGGTATATATTAATAAATTATTTTATAAAATTTTTTATTAATAAATAAAAAAGTAATTAATTGTTTTGATATTTTTTTAATCTTTCATA
>NW_027069799.1:222014-230279 GCF_002906115.3 Quercus suber | reverse complement strand
ATTCCTGGATGTAGTCCTCTAGAGGGTGGCAATGGAGTCTTAAGTAATCCCTCCAGCTGGATACGTTTTCAGTTCTTACATTGAAACTAGTCGAGAGTCTCATTGTCTTCATTGGATCATCAGAGTAATTCTTTAACCTTTCACTTTCCGGCAGGTGGAAAAATTCCCTTGATATATCTAACATGTTATCGATCACTGCTTCTGAAATTCCGTGGTTGCTAACCTTGGAACGATGTTGAAAAGAGAAAAAATGATGTGATATATATTCATTGAAAGAAAATACACTAATTCTAGTTCAGTAGCAATATGTTTATGTGTGAGAGAGAAAATACCTGAAAGAAGCCATAATTTAGGCAGGCAAGGCCTATCTCTTTGATTATATCTAAGCGCTTAGGACCATTGAGGTCTTGAAGATCAATGAGAGGAATTGCACCATCAAATGACACAACCTCATGAAAATTTGGACGATCATTGGCGGATCGGATGTAGTTAGAGGGAACAGAGCTCATGCTGGAGACAAGGTCGGATAATAGTGGCTGTGGCTGTGGCTGTTCCAGTTTGGAATCCATATTGCAACAGGCAACAGCTAGCACGGTTCTTGTGGCTTGATTTTTGAGTATTCCTTACTAGTTTTGCTATGCCCCTATGATAGGGCCATAGGGGAAAGCTTTAAATTTATATAAGTGGTTTGCGGTGGTGGCGAATCGCATTTGTTGTCAACAAAATCAATTTATTTTATCTTTTTCAATAAAACATTTTTAAAAATAATTTTTAAACCAATGTTAACTTCTACCATAAATAAAAATGCGTTGGCCCTATGTTTTTGTACTTTGTAGGTCCAGTCCAACTAAGTTCCAATAAGATTCCCATTAAAAAAAAAAAAAAGTTCCAATAAGATTCACAGAGAGGAAAAAAAAAAAAAAAAAAAAAGAAGAAGAAGAAAATAAATGAAAGATAAGAGTAATTTTTTTTTTTTTGGGTAAAATAAGATAAGAGTAATTATCACCTTGAAAACATGGGCATTAATAATTTAAGATACATAAATGGCTTGCTAGTTATGTACAACATTTTGTTCCCCCAATTAAATAAATCCGGCTTTTGCGAGGAACAGTCTATTTAATATTATATTAAAAGAACAAATTCTTTTTTAAAGATAATTACAACATGTTGCTGATCTCGCAGTTTGAACCCTTTCCCCACTAGACCCCCAGCACTTTGTGCATGAGAAGATGCCAATTCAACTACAAGACCTTTGGCATTAAAAGAACAAATTTTAAAAATAGTCAATCTATTTTTCTTCTTACAAGATGGAAATTCTATCTTAGAATAATCTAAGGGTCCGTTTGGTTGGGGAGATAGAAAAGTGGAAGAATAGAAAATGAGAGATGGTGGAAAAGTGGGAGGATAGAAAATATTTTAATTTCCCTCATTTTTGTTTAGTTGAAATTTTGGAAAAGTGGAGGAATGAAAAATCTTTTTGTTTAGTTGAAAAGAAAAATAAGAGGATGGAAATTTGGTTTGTATAAATTTACTCTTATGCCCTTACATAAAACATTATAATTTTTTTTTTTATATTATTCAAACACTATAAGTTATACTATAAACATGTTAATGAGTAATATTAGGGATTAGGGGTGTTGAAGCCAATCAGGAAAATGGTTTGTGGAAGGACATTTAGTCACTGAAAGTTTCGAATAAGGTTAAGAATATGGTATGGAGGGCTTGAGGAATTCTTTTCCTAAAAAGATGAATTTGGTTTGGCATATGATCATTGATTCTCCCGTTTGTGATCACTGCCAAGATCAGGGCCAACCCTAGCCCTAGGCCACTTAGGACATCACCTAGGGCCCCCTACTAGAGAAAGACCCCCAAATTTTGGGATAAAAATTAATATATTTTTTTGAAAAAATATTTTTTTGGAGAAATAGATTTTTTTTTTTTTATACTTTTAAGAAGTCTCAAATAATTAAGTAATGCTAGAGATAATACAACTTTAAATACATGAGTCCTACAAATATATATGTCATTAATCACAAGAAATAATTTAGATAAGAAAATGCAAGAAATATATACTATAAGATTTACTTCAAAGACCTTTATAAATTGATGTGACAATAATATGATTCGTAGATGTTAACTACTTATTAAATGTATTTTTGAAATACTTTTTGAGATTGGTGATACATCTTTGTAAGCCTCAACTGTAAAATTTATAATATCTCTAACATCATTCATTCAAATATTTGTTTAATATCTTCTTAAAGTGTCACTAATCATAGTCATTACTATATCGTTTCTAAGTGTTTTTTTAGTAAAATTTGTTATAGTTTTAGCATTTTTCCAAAAGAATAAAAAGCATATTACAAAATAAAAAGAATATAGTTTTGTTATTAAAAAAAAAATAATGATATTAAAAACTAGTTAAATATTACTCCCCCGTCCCACTTTTTTTGTTCTATTTGAAAAGTTAAACTTTTTAAGAAAACATTATTTATTCTCTTGTCTAACTTTTAAAAATGTATAAGTTTCCAAAACTACGCTTAAAAAAATTTATCAAAAAATTGAATTAGTAAATTAATAAGGGTATAATAGGAACATTAGTAAATTAATGACTTTTATTTTTAGAAACAGGACAATATTTTGATACATCCTAAAATAGAATAGAAGGCAAAAAAAAAATGGGATGGAGAGAGTATTTAAGTGATAACAAAAAAGCCTCATTTAAATATATCGCCTAAGGCCTCTGAATTTGTTGGGCTGCCCCTTGGCCAAGATAGCCCAGAATTTGTGCTTCACGGTTTGTGGTCACGCCGAGAGGTCGATATAGTTGGTCAGATGCGCAGCTATGGAGTTTTCGGTCAGCTATGCATTTCAATGATTTTAAAAATCTTGTAGCCTGGATATTGCAGAAAAACAAGAGCAAAGAAATTTTCGCAATGACCATATGGTCAATTTGGAACCAGCAAAATTAGGTCCGGCTCACCTTCTAGCTTAGGCTTCAAAGGACCGTCTCACTAGTTTATTGCGATGCAACCTCCCTCGAAGATCCCATTGATCCTTCCTCGGGTGTGTTGGCAACCTCCTCCACTTGGTTTTGTCAAAGTAAATGTTGATGGTGCTGTTTTCCATGGAGAATATAGGTCCGGTGTTGTGTTGGTATTCAAAACAAAGAAGGATTGGTGCTAGCATCCTTGTCTCAACAGCTACATCATGCATACAGCCGGGTGAGATCGAATCCTTAGTTGCCCACAGAGGTCTCCAGTTTGCAACAGGGTTAGGATTTGAGAATGTCGTGCTCAAAGGAGACTCTTAGGTCCTTATGTCTGCATTGCAACAAGAGAAGGCAATTCTGACTTTGGATAGTTTGTTAATCGAAGATGTTTGTCTCTGTTCTAGGTTTTTTAATCAATTACATTACTCTAATGTTAAGAGAAATGGTTATAAGGTTACTCATGTTATTACGCAATATGGTTTGCATATTTTAGACTTTGTTATATGATGGAAAATGTTTGACCACCTGTTTTTTCTATTCTTCAAGCTAATTTAGCCAACTTCTTTTAAGTAATAGTTTCTGTGGTCTCTTCTTCAAATATATATATATATATATATATTTTTACTTATATAAATTATTATTAAAATCCCACATAGTAATACCCAGCGTTGGTGCTTATTTTTGGGTGGGTCTAATACTGAACCTTTATAAGGCAAAAAAAAAAAAAAAAAGCGTTGATTCCGGCAATTTTTTTTTTTAAAATAAATAATTCTGGTAAGTTGGTAGTTGTTAAGACTTGAGACAAAAAATAAAATAAAATAAATGATGTCAAAGAGTAACGCGTTACTTTTACTCCGAGAGTGAACTAAAGGGCAAAAAATACTTTTTTAAGTGTGAACAAGAAAGCACAATTTTCTTCTTTGTTTTCTTCCCAAATTAGGGAGGTTTATTAGCAAAACTAGTAAGGAATACTCAAAAATCAAGCCACAAGAACCGTGCTAGCTGTTGCCTGTTGCAATATGGATTCCAAACTGGAACAGCCACAGCCACAGCCACTATTATCCGACCTTGTCTCCAGCATGAGCTCTGTTCCCTCTAACTACATCCGATCCGCCAATGATCGTCCAAATTTTCATGAGGTTGTGTCATTTGATGGTGCAATTCCTCTCATTGATCTTCAAGACCTCAATGGTCCTAAGCGCTTAGATATAATCAAAGAGATAGGCCTTGCCTGCCTAAATTATGGCTTCTTTCAGGTATTTTCTCTCTCACACATAAACATATTGCTACTGAACTAGAATTAGTGTATTTTCTTTCAATGAATATATATCACATCATTTTTTCTCTTTTCAACATCGTTCCAAGGTTAGCAACCACGGAATTTCAGAAGCAGTGATCGATAACATGTTAGATATATCAAGGGAATTTTTCCACCTGCCGGAAAGTGAAAGGTTAAAGAATTACTCTGATGATCCAATGAAGACAATGAGACTCTCGACTAGTTTCAATGTAAGAACTGAAAACGTATCCAGCTGGAGGGATTACTTAAGACTCCATTGCCACCCTCTAGAGGACTACATCCAGGAATGGCCTACCAACCCTCCATCCTTCAGGTATTACCAAAAAAAAAAAACCAACTCCTCTGATAAAGACACGACTGAGGAGTGGTTCAATATGTTTGTAACATGATTTGGGAAATGCTATTTTCTTACCTATAACAAAGCATATATATAATATTAATAAAAACTAAAAGAATTTTAACTCTTAACGGTGAAATCAACATGTACACTTTCTTCTAAAAGGAAAATAAATAATGACCAAATCTTTTTTTTTTTTTATAAGAAAGACTTTCATTTCATTTAATTAAGAAGCGGAAAAGAACATAGTATTTTGAGAAACAAAGAATGCGAGGAAAGGTGAACACTCTTCCATCCATGTTACAAAAGAGTCAATATTCTTAGCAAAAGCTGCCAAAATATGAGCTGGGACATTCCCTTGTCTCTTCATGTGTGATGCTTGGAAAGTTCTAAACTCATGTAATCTAGAGTAAAGTCTTAAGACTATAATAGAGATAGAGACTGGGGCATCAGTGGGGCTCTCTAAAGCATGACAAACAGTAATGGAATCGATTTCAAAAATGACATCTCTAACTCCTATGTCCCATGCGAAAATAGTGGCTTCATCTAGCACTTTAGCCTCAACTTCCAAAGGACCCAAAGGAAGAGGTACGCGCTTGCTTAGGGCAGCAATGACTGATCCAAAGTGGTCCCGAATGACCACACTGATTCCAGTCATGCTGAAGTGGGAGAAAACTGTAGCGTCCAAGTTGACCTTGTACCATGGGAATGTAGGTGGGACCCAACAACCATCCATGGCTTCCTTGAACTTGGTGGGCCGAAGGAGAGCAAGTTGGTATTCCTACAACAGTGAGCGAGCTAATCTCATGATTTCGTGCAGAGCTTGGCGAGGTTCCCCCAGTCGGGTTTTGTTGCGGCTGAACCATACACTCCGTGCCGTTGTGATGACCATTTCAACAAGTTTGGGGTCCATGTGTTGCTTGAAGAGCAAATACCAAAGGAAGTCCATGAAGTCCTTGTGCTTGATCCCATTTTTATCGAGCGGTATATCCAAGAGGTTCCAAACATCCTTAGCGACAGTGCAATCCTAGAACAAGTGTCCAATAGTTTCTAGTGCAAGAGCGCAGGCTTCATAGGTGAGGTCTTCAATGACTCCTCTATGGTAGAGGTTGGCTTTAGTAGGAAGGATATTTTTGCATGCTTTCCAAGCGAAAAGTTTAATCTTGTTAGGGATGTGGAAGTTCCAAATCTAGCGCCAAAATTGGTTTTTTTTTTTTTTTTTTTTTTTTTTTTTTTTTAGCATACAGTCAATCATTGGTTAGAGTATTAGCATTGAAAAATTCTAATGCTACTATATTTTACAATTCTAAAAAGTTACTTTATCATTATACTATACTATTTTACAATATATTCACATTCTAAACTTCTATTTTCCTCTTTTACTCATTAAAATAATATATGTATATAATAAAATAATATATCTCAAAATTATATCTTCTCTCCCATCTCTCTCCTCTCTCTCATTTTCAGCTTTCTTCCAAATAAAATATTATTATTTTTTTACAATACTTGCTACAGTGCAATTCTATGTTTAGAATTGCATTGTAGCAATATTGCAAAAAAATTTACAATACTGCTATTTAGCATTCCCCAATGCAGTGGTTTTAGGGTTTAAAATTCTAAATTTTCTTTAGATTTGACATTAGCATTATACCATACCATTTTACCATACCTGCACATCCTAAACTTCTATTTACCTCTTTTACTCATTAAAATAATATATCTACATAATAAAAATATATCTCAAAATTATATCTTCTCTCCCATCTCACTCCTCTCTCTCATTTTCAGCTTTCTTCCAAATAAAATATTATTATTTTTTTACAATACTTGCTATAGTGCAATTCTATGTTTAGAATTGCACTGTAGCAGTATTGCAAAAAAAATTTGCAATACTGCTGTTTAGCATTCCTCGATGCAAATGGTTTTAGGGTTTACAATTCTAAATTTTTCTTAGATTTAGCATTAGCATTCCCCAATGCTAATGCTCTTATAAAATGTGCATAAAAATGTACCATTCTAACTACCAACATTTTTTTTTTTTTTTTGAGAAACTAACTACTAACATTAATTATTGATAATTAACCAAACATAAAATGTCCCTTATTCAATTGTATTTGAATGTATTCAGTATTCATATAAGGGTCTAATTAATGTATTAGGATATAAATTAATCATTCATTTAAAAAAAATTATAAAAAATTGAAAAAGTTGTAAAAAAAAAAATGGTCACTTTTTTATTTTTTCAATTAAAATTTTCCATTTAAAGTTTCTTAAAACCTTTTCATATATAAACCATGGACTCAAGTACTATGTTAAAACAGTAGAATAATAAATAGCTAGAATTCGGCAAAAATGGCAAAATATCCCTTTAGCCCAAAAATTCCAACAAAATGCACCTGTTTTGAAACTATTTAGAAAAATGCACATCTTTTGAAACTTGATTTTCTAAATGAAAAACTAGATTCGATGAAAATCGAGTTACTAGAAAAAAAAACTACATGGAACCCAAGTTCCATGTAGGTTTTTTTTTTTTTTTTTGTGTGTGTGTGTGTGTGTGTGAAGTTTGATGGCCTATAATTCGATTTTCTAAAATTGAGTTTTTCATTGAAACTCGATTTTTAAAAATTC
Organism: Quercus suber; assembly: GCF_002906115.3. Taxonomy (NCBI): domain Eukaryota; kingdom Viridiplantae; phylum Streptophyta; class Magnoliopsida; order Fagales; family Fagaceae; genus Quercus; species Quercus suber. The sequence continues at coordinate 223,019 of NW_027069799.1, read as the reverse complement.
AAGTTTAAAACAGAGGCAATTTCTTAAATAGTTTCAAAACAGGGGCATTTATTACATGTATTGCACGAAAGAGCATTCCATATTAAATTTCTTACCTGTATTTGATCACCAATATTGACAATAAAGGTAGATGGAATGGGATTGACAGCAACCCACTTGCCATTTCCGAGTACTTGCAAACCTGGCACGTCGTCTTGGAGAAGTATGGTAATGACGTTAGGATCAGAATGCCCAGGTAATCCATAGGTTAAATCTGGCTGTGGACAGGGTGGGTAGTAGTTGATAGCCATGTGCTGACCATGCTTCCCCAGAGCCTTATCTATGTAATCTTTTTCAAGTCCCAAGCTCTCTGATATTGCTTCAAGCAGCCTCAGTGCTAGGCCTCTTGCATTCCTACAGTACTCACCAACAACTTTTCTGCAAAACATAAATTATTTGCTACTTGATTAATTATTTAGAACAAATATAATTATATTTCCTATCGATCACGACCCTATAATCGTATTTATATTATAATTAACCAAAACAGAAGACCTAAGTAGCATGCATTTGACATAATTAAGATGATTAAAGTTCACTAGCATCATTGCATAATAAATATGATATATAATCCATAAATGTTTATAGCACAAATTCGATTTTGCTTCTTCACGTCAAAGGGCCTAGCTACGTTTCTGTTTTAGGGGGCAGGTTTCAAAAAAGAAGAAGCATTCGTCCTTTAAGAAGAATAGCTTTGAAAAAAAAAAAGGGTTAGATAGTTTATAAAGTAGGAGCGTTCCATCAACACTTCTAAAAAATTTAACATTTATCATCTCAAAAACTAATTTTATAATATATAGCACGTCATTTTACAATATCTCTTCCATCAAAATTTCTATTTTTTTAACACTCTATTTAAATATTCTTTCTTTATTATTTTTTATTCATTTTTTATTTTCCTCTCTCTCTCTCTCTCTCTCTCTCTCAATAATTTTTTTTTAACAGTCTTGCTACAGTGCTGGAGTA
>NW_027069799.1:92648-210142 GCF_002906115.3 Quercus suber | reverse complement strand
CTCTAACCAATGATTGACTGTATGCTATTACCAACGATTGACGGTCTATCATATCAAAAGACCTATTATATTTTCTCTGCTGCTCGCTTTCTGCCACGAAAATTGTTTGTTAAAGTGTACGGTATACTAGTTAATTAATTTTCTTCCGTATCAAAATAATGTAGGTCAAGGCTTTACCTAGGACATGAGATCCGCAATTTCCAAAATCAGATCTAAAATGCACTATATTCATGTTTGTATGGGCAGATGTGTGCGAGTGAGTGTGCGTGTATGAGATCACTTCATGATATGACTCTTCTGTTCTGAGTGATCTTGGCATTCTTATGTAACGTGTGTCAACTTTTATACTCGAAACCAATATATATATATATATATATTCCACAAAAGCTGAATAAGGGACATTTTATGTTTGGTTAATTATCAATAATTAATGTTAGTAGTTAGAACAGTACATTTTTATACACATTTTATCACCAATGGTTGACTGAGTGATCTTCTGTTCTGAGTGATCTTCGCATTCTTATTTAACCTGTGTCAACTTTTATACTCGAAACCAAAATAAAAATATTCCACAAAAACTGATGCGCATGTCACCTCATATGTCACTCATGTTTATTATAGCTTCGTCATGCATGTGTGCGCCATTTTTAAAGCTCAAGATTTGACCGTCGTCAATTGATTCGAATGGCAGTCAATTGCAATTTACAAATTTACAATGGTCGAACGCCTTTTTGCTTTTCTGGGGACTCCTTTTAATGTTATGACCCAGTCTAGTATTACCAATTATATTTATCGGCATCTAAATACAATATACATAAATTGATTAACATGAAGCCATGTACATATATAATGTAGGTACTTAGCAATGATCGTTACAAGAGTGTGCTACATCGAGCAGTGGTGAATCGTGACAAGGAGAGGATCTCTATTCCCACATTCTATTGCCCATCGCCTGATGCCGTGATAGGACCAGCGCCAGAGCTGACTGATACTGATTCTTCTAACCACTATAGGAACTTTGTTTACAGTGAATACTACGAAAAGTTTTGGAACCGGGGCCTCACAACTGAAACCTGTTCCGACCTGTTCAAAACATCCCATCCTTAATCATGATGAGATAGTCTCTAGACACGACACAAGTCATCGTGTGACAAATATAAAAGAACTAAATCATGATGATATGATGATCTTGTAACGAGATTTGATGTATGACAAAATCTATAATTTAATATTTGTAATTCATTAATTTTAGTATTTTATGTAATTTATGTTATTTTAGTTTTAGTTATTTATTTTTCTATTTTAAGGTACTTTAATGTGGTTTAGTCAAATTAAGATTTTTTTTTTTTTTTTTTTTTGTTTTTGTAATTGCCCTAGGTTTTTTAGCTGCCTTGGGTTTTCTTTTTACTATTTAAACATATTGTAGCCTCCAAAGATAGTTCAGTTTTCCAGATCAATAAAATATAGACTTTGTCTATTATTTTCTCTGATGGATTCTAGACTTATCAACTTGTGGGTTCAAGGAACCTCTCGTGAATTCGAGGTTTAATTATTAGTAGAAATTAACAATTTAGTTTTTGTTTCCATCAAAAAGAGTATTGTATATGCTCTCTTCAAGCTTTTGCGACATCAATTGGTATTAAAGCCTTGACTTACCCTAGTCTGAAGGCTAACTGGCGAGATGGTAACTACCACATCAACAACAACGAAGTTGAACACACAATTCTCACTAGGGCTGAGTTCCACCAATTTTGTTAAGAGAGACAACAAACTATGCACAAAATCTGGCAAGGAATTGCTACTCATTTTGCTAGGAAATCAGATCACAACAACAATGATCAATATATTCAAAGACACACTTCTAACTTTAAGAAAATTCCATTCTTTGATGGAGATTTGTGTAAGTTGGATTTTATTGATTGGATCTTGATTTGGAAGAGTATTTTAATTTTTGGAAGATTTGTGAAGAAGAAAAAGTATGGCTTGCATCTAATAATTGGACGATAAAGTAGAGGAATGTGGGAAGACATTCAAATCGATATAAAGCATCGAGGTAAACATCTGATTTGCTCTTGGCAAAGAATGAGAAAGGTGTTAATTGATTTATGGTTTCCTCATGATTATTATGATATATTAGATTATACAAATGTTGATTATAGATCTGTATATTCATATGAAAAGCAATATTGTCAAAACATAAAAGGCCAACCAAAAAATCAAAATGATCACAACCAAGTCCATGTGTCAAGAAAAGAAAAGTGTTTGAAGATTGACAAGATGTAACCAATTTCTAAAGAAAATTTTGAAGTGGTTGAAAAATATCAAGACTTGCAACAAGTTGTTGAATTGAAGTTTAAAGATAGCACATTTCAAAAGTTCAATGAAGAGGTCAAAGAAAAGAAGATTGAGTTGATTGTGGATAATGGCAAAAATCAAGAGATGGTAATTATTGAAAATATTGTAAAAGATCCAATTGAGATCAAATATGAGGATGAATCCATCACCTGCAATCCCCAAGTTCTAGTTGATTTGTTGAAGATGACTACACAATATGTTGATTTTATGGAGTTGAAATTTATATTTTATTATCAACCATTTGTTGATTGATGTTGCAAATGAATTGAAGGTAGATGAGAAGAAATTTTATGCTACACTTTATGACGGATTCAAGTTTCAAAACCAAATCAAGTTATTAAAGCATTCAAAGTATTTGTTTATTTGGAGTGGAAGATTTCAGATTTTGACTATCAACTTGAGGACGAGTTATTTTTTTATTTTTTTTTTCAAATGGGGGGTGGGGGTTCTGATGTAGGACATAAGCTACAATTTAATATCTGTAATTCATTAATTTTGGTATTTTATGTAATTTACATTATTTTAGGTTTAGGGTATTTATTTCCTTATTTTTAGGTGCTTTTAATACTGTTTAGTCAAATTAGGCTTTTGTGTGTTTTCCTAGCCATCCTAGGTTTTCTAACCACCCTAGGTTTTATTTTTACTATTTAAACGCATTGTAGCCTCCAAAGGCAGTTCAGTTTTTCAAATTAATAGAATACAAATTTTGTCTACTATTTTCTTTGGTGGATTCCAAACCTATCACCTTATGGATTCGAGGTTTTACTACAAGAAAAATAACAATTTAGTTCATGTTCCATCAAAGAGAGTATCATGTGTGTTTTCTTCAAACTTCCACATCATCAGGATTCTACTTGAATTGAGTTTATGATGCATGGTATTCATAAATTCAATGTACTTCCTCTATAGAGTATTTCAATAAAGCTTCTTAATGGTACAATAAGAATATTCTTATTGTAGAAGCCTCATTTTTGCAATGGTAATCAATCTAGGGGCAAAATTGTAATTATCAAATACCCCACGAGTAAAAATGTTATTTCAAATATTCAATGAACATGAATCTAAAAATATAATTGAGTTCACAAAAATCAAAAAAATATGTCAAACATGATGCTCAAACCATTTGATCAAAAGATTGAGCCACATCAAGATTCAACGATAAATATGCATTCTTACACAATGTGACATAAACCATGTGATTATGAGTGATTAATTCTAATTGGTCCTTAAGTAGAATAATTAGAATTAATTATATAAGGATGTAATTAATAATAATCTTCAAGATAAATCATAATTTTTTATTTTATTTTTCCACCTTGAAGAAGAGGAAAAATTAAAGATTATAAATTGAAAATTGTTAGGATAATATTTTGATTATCAAGTGGCTTCACAATAGCTTTAAAACTCGTAATTATATACTTAAACAAACCCATCAAAAGTTAAAATTGGAGTCAAAACATCCTTTGACACAAGTATCGATTGACACCTCTTCCTAGAAACATGGGTGCCGAACGACACTTATGTCTTGATTACCAGTAAATTTGAGTTTGTGCATTTGGTTGGGCACAAGTGGGTGGTGCTTGAGCCTTGTGCGTGCTCCATTCCCATATGAGTCCATTGCTTGTCTGGTGTTCACGCGTTTGCCATTGCCTGTGGATTTGTATGGTCCTATTGTGTGTTTTACTGCTCATTTAACTCTTTATGGCATGGATGAGTCATTGGGTCTTCATTCTCTGCATCTCGTTTCTTTTTTGGGCTGGGTATTGCTTGGGTATGGGCTTTTTCTTCTTTAATTCAGCCCCTGTCTTCTTTCACTTTTAGTTTGTGGGCTAACTGAAACTCTTGCCACATCACAGCATTGTTTCTGCCATGATATCATTTAACTTGTGTTTGCTAGGCTCCCTCTGTACCTGCCATGCTAGTTTCATTTGCTACTCCTTCCTTTAGTCCATGTTGCCCAATATTCCATCTTGGGCTTCCCCGGCCTATGTTATTCCTTGGGCATTCTCAGCCCATTTCATTCCTTCATACTTCTTACATTCCCATGGGCTTTTGCTAAATCTTTTGGGCTTCCCGAGCCTAAGTACCATTTCCTTTACTTTTGGATTTATTGGCCTTTGAACCAATCCTATTTACTAATTCCTTTCTTGGGGCTCCTCCGGCCTGTTTTTGCTTTCTTTCTACTTCGTATGATTCCCATGGGCTCATTACTTCATTCTTTGGGACTTCCTTGGCCCGTTTGCTTGCTTTGGAGCTACTTTGTTATTTTGTGGGCTCGTGGACCATTATTCCTACCGTTCAGGCTTCAATGGTTTTTACTTTACTAATTTTCCTTTCTTCACCCCTTTTTCATATTGTTGGGCTTCTTCTGTCATTCGGCCCTTTTGCTAAAATAGGCATCAACAGTGAATAAGGTAAAAACAATTTCAAAAAATAATGGAGAAATGGAAATGAGGGAAGTTTGAACCCTCTAATCCTTTCCCTTTATATAGGTTAAAAAAAAAAAAAAAAAAAAAAAAAAAAAAAAAAAAAAAAACTTCATGAACAAATTATAGGCCTATTTTTTTTTTTTTTTTTTTTTTTGTGGCTTTGAAACTTATTATAAAAATTTGAGAGTAATGAGGCACAGCAAAAATTTACTAATAAAAGATATTAGGTTGCACATTTATGCAACATTATTCTTCNAAAAAATATGTCAAACATGATGCTCAAACCATTTGATCAAAAGATTGAGCCACATCAAGATTCAACGATAAATATGCATTCTTACACAATGTGACATAAACCATGTGATTATGAGTGATTAATTCTAATTGGTCCTTAAGTAGAATAATTAGAATTGATTATATAAGGATGTAATTAATAATAATCTTCAAGATAAATCATAATTTTTTATTTTATTTTTCCACCTTGAAGAAGAGGAAAAATTAAAGATTATAAATTGAAAATTGTTAGGATAATATTTTGATTATCAAGTGGCTTCACAATAGCTTTAAAACTCGTAATTATATACTTAAACAAACCCATCAAAAGTTAAAATTGGAGTCAAAACATCCTTTGACACAAGTATCGATTGACACCTCTTCCTAGAAACATGGGTGCCGAACGACACTTATGTCTTGATTACCAGTAAATTTGAGTTTGTGCATGTGGTGGGCCTTTTTATGTACTAGGCTGGGCTGCTCCTGTCGCACTACAGCCCAATTATTCTGGGGTAGGAGAGTCCGAACTAGCTTAATTGAAACTCACTTTAGGCCAGCTTGTGCGCAAGTTAGAACCCCTAGTAGGAATCTTGATAGAGTCATGAGTTCATGGCAGGATTTTTTTTTTTTTTTTTTTTTTTTTTTTGTGGCTTTGAAACTTATTATAAAAATTTGAGAGTAATGAGGCACAGCAAAAATTTACTAATAAAAGATATTAGGTTGCACATTTATGCAACATTATTCTTCTTATATCTGTAAACACAAATCCAAATTACACATTTAAACACTTCAATCATCTACATAAATCAAGCAACAACACACATCACAACATCCTGCACTCATAACACGGACAACTCCCTCCACTAATCAAGTGAAGATTTATGCATTGAGAGATTCAACACATCAAAGAGGTATATCTATTTAAAAATCCATTGTAAAGCCGTTTGAAGAAGGTAGTGCATGAAGATATACAAATCTCCATGAATTTAATTAATAAAATAAACTATTGATGAGATGAACATTCCTATGTTTTCGAATTGCTTAATGGTTATTCCCTGATCGCGATAGATCCACATCAATAGGCTATAGTCTCTAGCATTTTTTAAAGGACAAAGTTTAGCTACAAAAATTGGTTGCAGTCTAAGGCTATAACCTTACTCAATAAAATAAGTATTACTACATATTTTGAAAATCTAATAATTGAATTGTATGTTTTTTACGCTCTTAATACACATGTCAAATTTTGTGTCAATCAGATATGATTTACTATATGATCTATAAGCTTATATTTTATGTATAATTTTAAACTACAAAAACTTACAATTTAAAATTTTATTGATGACATAGTTATTAATCTTTAATATTCTAAAAATTTGGCAAGCATGGAGGTTATAAGAAGAAGATGTAATCTAATGGTACATTTGTCAAAATTCACTTCTAATAAAAAAATATTGAGTAAGGTTGTAGCCTATGGCTATAAGTAATTTTGTAGTTAAACTTTGTCCTTTAAGAAAATCTATTTTCAGACACTTTTTAAGCATTAATCACAGTTTATCATCTCAACAATTTTTTTAATGTTATTTTCATCTTTATAAGTTTAATGGTGTCAGTTTAGTCTTTATTATTCTTTCTCACTCACAGAAATAATTGATGTGTTTGGCAATATGTTCATGTTGTCGACCATAATAATAATAATAATAATTGTAAGGACCAGATAAACAAGCAGCTCAAGCCCACTTAGAATAATGAGCAGTACCATTCAACGTTGGCCCAAAACAATAAATTTGTAAGAGAAGGAAACAAACAACAAGAGGGGGCTTACCTGAGACTGAAAATAAGGAAGAAAAGGCTGATATTGTTGAATAGATAAGTTAATGTCTCAATACAAGCTAGCCAGAGGAGGCCAAAGTCATACAAAAATGGTACTGTTCACTCTCTCCTCTCAGTGCTCTTCTTGTTTCTTTTTCTATTTCTTGATACTTTTGCCTCCCCATTTTTTTCTGAAAACCCTATCTTTCTTATATACTCCTCCCTCTTTCACATCCTAGCCTTCCATCTTTACCTAACAAATCTCCCCTCTTGACACTTGTCTCTTTTTACATCTGAAGGAGGTGGTAGAAGGAGTTTGCTTAGCTTGATTTACATTGTTCAAGTCACATCCTCATTAATGCAGCTGATAAAATTGTTGCCTACCATTTAATGCGGAGGCAACAGGCTTCCCCAAACTAGAAACTTCCCCTATTATCATTGATTCTCTCTCTCTTTAGACCCTTCTTCCCACCTGGAATGCCTCAAAGTCCTTTGTTTCATCCCTTCCTCTCCCTAGGCAAATTTCCTCCTTAGGCTCGTGATATCCCCACATCAGCACTGCAACTCTTCAATTTCATTCTCGGTCCTTGGGCACCCACAATAGCCCCCTTAAACTTAGGCTATTACCCTGAGGTAAAAGCAAAGTTTTAGTTATACAAGCAAATTGCTCACGTGCCACGTGCGTTTGATCGGTGCAAAACTGCAAGTGCACAGTATCGTAGTTTTATAGTAAAGTGATGAGAAGAGTATCGTCCTCAGGGATTGGTAACTTACTTTTGACAAATACCAAAATTATGCTAATCTCGATTTTATCTAGAGAAGTCACTAAGGTTGTTGTAATTGGAATTTAAAATAAAATCAAATTAAAGAAAATAAGCAGATGAAAAAAAAATATGTTGTTCAAAGATCAAATTAATGGGAAGAAAACTTCTAGGAAATCGATTTCACCTAATCCCTCACTATGCTTTACTCATCTAGCTAATTTAATTTAATTAACTTCACAAACCTAAATCAAATCCTCAAATCAGAGATCTTCCTGCACAAGGGTCAGTCAACTCTAATCTACACACGTCATACTTGGGTACAAGCCCTCCACCAAACACTTCCAAAGTCCAAAGAACGTCATTAAAGCCAAAGACTCTCGGTTGGCTTTACTAGACGTAGCTGTCCCAGGATTCCTACTATCCGAACCTCCTTCAGCTGGAACTCAGGATGCCCAACTTCCAGCCTCACTAGCAGTCAGGCTCCTCTACTCTCAAAAACCTCCTATCCCCTTGGACGACGAAGCCAAGGAGCTGCCACTAGAACTTATCCAGCAAGAAGTAACAGACAAAGATTTTGAGGTCTTTTACCAGCAAGAGGACCCCGAAGACGCTCCGAGTACTTCTCACCACTGTTTATACCTTGCCCAAGTCTGTACCAACCAAGAGGTGACCAACATCCCAGAAGGAATGGGATTTGAAGAAAAGACTCCGGACCTGCTTGCCTTACTTACAGCCCATGCTGGGGGCTCCTTTCCAGTTGTGGTGGTGGCGCCCTGACCACCCACCCATACCCCAATGCATACCTCTTCCATTGATGCCGCAAACAAGAAATGGAAAAGGGCCTAGGGAGGCAAAGGCACTGAAGGTGCTAAGGAAGGGGAGGTCATTCAATCCTCCCACTAGCCCTCACCAAAGAAGCCCTTTGTCTAGAGGCCCCTATTCACCCTTAGCTTTGCAATCTAGTGTTGGACGACACCAACCTAAAGGACCCCTAAAAAGGCAGCTCAAGCCTAGTGACTGATGCCTAGGGCAGGCATTATGCTGCCCAAAGATATGGAGAGCTGAGGTCCTTCAGGAAGCATGAAGTCTTTCTGCCCTGAAACAAGACTTAGCTAAGGTATATGATTACTCTCATTAGCTTATAACATTAAATTATACATGCACTATCTGACACTTATGTTTTTTTTTTTTTTTTTTGGTAGTTTGTCCAAGCTGCCTTCATGGCCGAGTAGTGGGTGGACCACTCCCTGGACCAGTGAGGAAGGCCAAAAGAAACTAGAGGCATCTAAAAAAGCTCACGCCGAGATGGACAAAAAGCTAAAAAGACCCTTGCCAACTGACCGAGATGGAGAAAGCTCAAAGAAATGCTAAATCTACCCTAAAAAGCCTTGAAAAACAAGCTAGGATGCTCTAGAGGCCCAAAGAAAGGCAGAGAACAAGATGGCCTTAACTGTGGTAGAGCTGAAACANACTCATCTAGCTAATTTAATTTAATTCTCTCTGTTTGTTAGCAATCTCAACAAAAACATCCAAAAGCCTCTTTCGACAGTCAATTGGAAACATTCTTGTTCATCAATTTACACAAGAGTATGCAATTTAATAAAGCAAGAAAGCATTAAGACCAACGATTTTAATACTACATAGGTTCATACAAGTCTTTCGATCTCTATATTTACCTATGCTGAAATATTCAAGATCTATCCTATAATTCCCTCTTTCGACAGCAAATCACAAGATCAAAATCATCTAATTAATGGCCAGTTAATTAGAAGCAATAAGCTCAGAATAAATCAGACAAACATGAAAAGAATAATTTCAAATTAACATAGAAAAGCAAGCATAGTTCGGAACTAGATTACATCGTTTTCCTAGAATAAAGAAAATTTAGTTCATGCTAAAAATTAAATTCAACAATAACGAATTCACCATAATTTTTCTAAGAAGATTTGAAGGAAAAAAGGAACACAAAAATCTGCTTTAGCCTCCTTTCTGCTTTCAGCTCTCTTCTTTTTCTTTCTGCTTCAGCCCCCTTTTCTTTTCAGCGCCTCCACCTTTTTTTTTCAGCCGTGGTGCCCTTTTTTCCTTTTAGATGTGGTGCCCTTTTCAGCCCAAAACGTTTGTCTTTTTCAGCTCATTGTTTCAGCCCAATACCTTGCTTTCTTCAGCCCAAAAACGTCCTCCTTTTAGCCCAAAAACGTTGCTCCTTTCAGCCCTTGTTTCAGCCCAAAACGTTGCTCTGTTTCAGCCAAACGTTGCTCTGTTTCAGCATTTTTCCTCTGTTTCAGCCCCTCTGTTTCAGCGTTTTTCTCTTGTTTCAGTCCAGCCTCCCTTTTCAGTTTCAGCGCCTCCCTTTTCTTCTAAACGTGTTGCCCTTTTTCAGCCCAAAAACGTTCCACTTTTCAGCCCAAAAACCTTCCTCTTTTCAGCCCAAAACATGGCTCTGTTTCAGCCTTTTTCTCCAACTTTTTTTTCTGTTTCAGCCCTCTTTCTTTTTAGTGTTCAGCTGCCTCTCTCTAACTGCTTCATGTCTCTTTTATTTGGTTAAATCTTTATTTCCTTCAAATCTGCAATAAAATTTAAATAACAATAATGAAGTCTAAAATCAACAAAAATAAATAAAATTAGACTAAAGTTTAAAGTTGAAAAAAAAAAAAAAAAAAAAAAAAAAAAAAAAAAAAAAAGGTAGTTGGAGACCAAGGAAGCTAAAATGTCCAAGGCCTAGCAAGCAACCTATGACGCGAGCGTGACTAAGATAGTTGAAAGGCTTACCGCCCAACTCAGGGATGTTGCTCGGGCCTTTTGCCTGGAGGTGTAAGGTCAAGCCCTGAATGCAGCTGAGGTTAGCACCGAATTAGAGCTCGAGGCTCCTAATAAGGTTTACTACCCCCTGCCTTGTGCCTGGCACCCACTCCCCCACAGCCTTTAGCAGACCCCAACTCTAGCCCCGCCTTCTCCTCAGACCAGCTTGCCTCCACTCCATTTTCCAGTCCAGCCAAAGGCAAAGAAAAAGAAAAAGAACTGCCACCTCCAACAAAAGTATTGGACGTGGAGACAGAAGAAACGGCTGAAGTGTCACAGCTGAAGAGGAAAAAGAAAGAAAAGGAACAAGAGAAGAAGGGAGCGTAGGAAAAGGAAACCTCCACATAGCTTGGCCTTAGACTAGGAACCAGATAGTCAGTTTTGTAACTAGGCTTAAGTATAGCTGGTGCCCTTTTTCTCTTTTCATTGTATCCCAATTCTTTAACTTTTAATGAAAAAATTTTAAACTTCATTTCATGCTTTTTCAACTGTTTAATCTGCACTTGTTAGTTTACATCACGCGTTATTTTTCTTCCCTTGTAACAATTTTAGCATATTAATCTTTAACTTACTTCTAATACAATGAATATACTAACTCATAGAACTTAAGAAAAATATTAACCAACACTTACTTTAAATTGGACTTGGAATCTCAAAGCAAACCCATTGGCATTAATCCTGAAACTTGAGGAAGTACTCAAGGCTCTTAACTTCACTATTCATTTAGGCAACTTCTGTTGGAAAGATACATGTTTGTATTGCATATAAAACATATGCAATGGAAAATTAACGGATCTACTTCATTCACAATTAATAAAATGTAATATGTAAATTTCAAAATTCAAGAACAAAAGAGTGTACCTGAATTTCAAAACCAAAGATCAGAATTTCTTAAGAACACTTTTAATCTTCACTCCAATTCCACTTGTACTCAAGAAGTGTGGTCTCTCAATCAGTTTCTATGAATTTGTTCAAGGGAGAATGAGAGAGTGTCTAACACTCACATACAAACCATTTTATGTACTACAAAAATTATGTATGTTTCTCTCCTTATAACTGATTATCTAATTGGGCTAGCCTTTTGGGTCTTTCCAATTGGGTTTTAATATGTGGCTTGGAGTAAGACCAAAAGGGAACAAATAAGACTAGATTCAATAGGCATTAGGCTTTTCTGTCAACTCTTGACAAGTCTAAAATTACCATTAATTATATTTAATATCACTATATAAATATAATTGCACTCTAGACCTTATTAATAAATTATATCCCAAGACTTTATTGTACATGCAACCCTTCATAAAATATTCATAGTAATATAAAGTCATTAATGTAGACTGCCACTTTGTGAATTACTACATCTTAATCCTTAAGTATCCAGTTTAATCCTTTTAAGTTATTCATCATATATTTATGAAATCCAATTTCATAAATATAAACTTTAATAATTTGTTACTAAAGTGGTTAAACCTAACTCTCTGAATAACCGAACCAATTAAACTTATCTCAATGGAATATTTTATATCTCCGTTAAGAGACTATAAAGTCTATCTTGAGAATATATCTTCCATCAACACTAAATGTGGCTGTCCAACATACTGAGATTTTAATCGTGTCTTTAGATCTCACTCCTGATATATCAAACCAACCTACATTTCATGATCAGGTCCATTATCCTTTCAGGATTAAGAGTTAATGTAAATAAAAGTCGTGAAATTTATTATTCATTTGATAGTCGTTAGAAGAATAATAAATCTCATAGCGATCCAGTTCAATATGTCTTAACTCTTAAAACATATTAACATATCAACTAGAAGTCTCCACTTCCATGATCAAGACAAATCATCTTAGTAGATATGTTATAATCTCCATAGATGAAATGCCCAATTTCATCACTAACTATGAACTAAAATTCTAAGTTTACAAAGAACTTATGACTAATATCTTTTGTGAATAAATCACATAAATCACATACTATGCATCTCATGGATTATATGATAATGTCCAAATATTCATGTTACCATTATTTTAGATAATAATAAAACAACTTTATCAATTACAACATTAAGTCATACATAATTTCATACATAATATTATACATAGTATAATGCAATAGGATTTAAGGGCACTAATCCTAACAACTTCTTGTAAGGATCACTTTGCTCCCAATCTGTGACTCGAAGAGCCATATCAGACTTAAATTCTAGCCAACACTTAGAAACTTTTCTTAGAACTGTTAATTTTCCCAAGGCTTATGACTCGAGGAGTCGAATAAGACCGAGGTTCTGTTTAACACTTAGAAAATTTCATACAATGTTTCATACAATGTTAATTTATCCTAGGCTTGTGACCCAAGGAGTTAAGCAAGGCTAAAGTTCTGTTTAACACTTAGAACATTTCACATAATATTAATTTACCCTAGGCTTGTGACCCAAGGAGTTGAGTAAGGTTTAGGTTTTGTTTAATACTTGGAACATTTCACACAATGTTAATTTACCCTAGGCTTGTGACTCGAGGAGTTGAACAAGGCCTAGGTTCTGTTTAACACTTAAAACATTTCACACAATGTTAATTTACCCTAGGCTTGTGACCCGAGGAGTTGAACACGACCTAGGTTCTTTTTAACACTTTGAAAATTTCATACACGCTGATTAGTTCACCAAATACATCCTCAAAGAAACACAACTAATCAAGATATGAATAACAAAGGAGTTCACAGCATTAATAATAATAACGTCGTAAATTGTTTACATTCCAAGGATGAGGAATTACATTTTCATCCAAATCTTCCAAGTAATATGCCCCAATGCCAACTATAGAAGTTATCCTATACGGCCCTTCCCAGTTAGGGCCCAGCTTTCCTCAGGCGGGGTTCTTTGCTGTCCCCACCACTTTCCTCCAGACCAAGTCTCCCGGATCTAATGGCCTCAACTTCACCCCCTAATCGTACTCTTGTTTAAGTCTCTATTGGTAATAGCCATCTCTCTCCTTTCCTCGGCCACATCTAGGCTGTCCAAAAGTAAACAATTATTTTCCTTAACATTGAACTGATTAATTCTTAGAGTTGGGAATCCTGCCTCAACGGGAATTACAGCCTCTGCCCTATAAGTCATTGAAAAAGGAGTTTCCCCTGTTGATCTTTGAGGTGTAGTATGATAGGTCCACAGCACATGGGGCAATTCATCCACCCATTTCCCCATGGCATCGTCTAACCTTTTCTTCAACCCAGACACCATAACCTTGTTGGTGGCATCGGCCTGTCCATTGAGGATAAGCAAGTGTAGAATACCTATTCCTGATCCCTAACTCCCCACAATATCTTCAGAATGCTTTACTATCAAACTGAAGACCATTATCCAAGATCAATGTGTGTGGGACTCCAAACCTTGTGACAATATTTCTCCAAATAAACTTCTTAGCATCCACATCCCTGATATTAGCTAGTGGTTTAGCTTCTACCCACTTGGTAAAGTAGTCCGTCTCAACAAAGAGCCATCTTCGGTTCCCCATAGCTCAAGGAAATGGTTCCACTATATCCAAGCCCCACTAAGCAAATGGCCAAGGATTGGATAGTGGATTTAGGACTCCACCTGGTTGATGAATATTTAGGGCATATCTCTGACATTGGTCACACTTCTTCGCATAATCTTGGGAAGTTCTCTGCATGCTCAACCACCAATATCCCTGGCTGAGGGCTCTATGAGCCAAAGACCTACCTCCTGCGTGACTCCCGCATATGCTCTCATATAATTCTTCCAACAAGGGCTCCACTGCTTCAGGATGCACACATAATAAAAAAGGCCTCGTGAGAGACCGCGCCCCCGACCCCCTTTTTTATGGTGTGGGGCCAAACAAACGTAAATGGGTGAAGTCATGTTATTACCTCTTAAAATGGAGGTTCAACTAGTTATATTTTCCCCTTTAGGTTAAGGGTTTTACAATGGAATCACCACTTATTTAATTATTGGAATAAATAAGAAAACCAAAATAGAAAAATTCCTCATTTTATTAATTTGAAATTGAATTTACATTAATCATAAGAAATTACATGGCTTTGGTCCTAGATACAATCTAAGATAAAGTACATGACTTTGTTTCCTAATTACAATCTAGAAATCAAAAATTACATGAATAAACATTTGCTCTACTAACCATTGATCTAAATTCGGAAGCTAGGTTACAAGGTGGGAAGGTGTTAAACAACCACCTTGCCTAGTGAAACTGGTCTTCTAGACTATGGTGGCCAACATTCATAGCATTCGTCTAATATGTCAATCAATTTACATGTTGAATTTAATGTGTATGCATGTGATAAACCCTAATTCAATTTATTAAGCATTGTATTTAGATTGAAAAATAAATTCCAGTGAGTGTGTGTGGATGGTGATAATCAAGATTCAAAGATTTGAAAGAATTATTAAACAAACATTATTTTTATATTTTTGATGTGGATTTAAGATCAAAACTAGTGTTATGCATGAACATGTAATAAACAACCAAGAACATGTGAATAACACATAAAAACATTCAAACATATTCAAGGAAATTTAAATAATTACTATCATGCTTTAATCTTAAATTTTCATCATAGCAACACAAAAAAAATAAGTTAGGGAAAGGGTTTATATTTTCATGCTAGATCCAAATGGTGGAGGAGGAGACTCTTAAGGGAGGTCCTAAGGGTGGAGGAAAAGAAGAATTAGGAGAGGAAGATTGAGTCTCACTCAATACCTTAAATCTCAAGAAGATCAAGATATGACAAAACTACTCAATTTCCTAGAACTCAAGAGAGAAGAAGAGATGGGGTTTTTGTCTTTTGGAATGAAGGAGGGGGGTTTATATAGTAGTGGTTGAGAAAATATGAATGGAAGACCATTTAATGAGGGTTGACAAAAAATCATGAATCTAGACCCCATTTTAGCCTTTGGAAAAATCTGATGCATTAGATGTAGAGATTGATGGGAGTGAGGTACAAGCAAAATTTGGTTTTCCCGTAGCTACTAAAATAGCTTGTAAAGCCAACTTCAAAAAATTATATATTACTCAATTATGATTAGAATTGTCTTGTTCTTATGCTCAAATTGAAGCCTCAGATGTCTAGTTTCTGGGAAAATTAACCTCATTTATAAATTCAAAATATTCTAAGAGATATCAACGAAATGGTGACCATATGTCATTTGTTAAAAAACAATTTCAGCACAATTAGTATTAATAGGTCCCAAATTAGTTTCCAATTAACATTAATATTCTCCAATTACTCCCATTTCAGACCTAATTAGTTCCAAATTTACCCTAATTAAAAGATAATTGCACAAATTACTCATTAAATGATTAATGTTTAACTATCTTGTTAAATAGGCATATGCAACCTTAACATAAAATGTAGTCATAACCAATCAAAGTATGACACATCATTGATCTCAAATTGATTATACTTATAACTAATTAAAATAAATTATTTATAATCATATATAGTCGGACTCAATTTGTGATAGTGCATTTTAGCTATCAAAACTTGATTTAATGATAACTTTTAATCCGATAGTCCGATTAGGGCTTACGACCAGTCAATTTGATCGTTACAATATCAAAATCATTTTGGTGAAATGAGATTAATGATCTAATGACTAGAATCAAAATGCATATTTCCAAGGCAAAATTACATTTTTACCCTCCAAGTAAGGTTAAATATAGATTGCAAAATGAGGTGTCAATAGGCCCTGAGTCAAAGCGCTTGTATAACTTCTATTATTTAGATAGCTAATAATGGTAAGCACTCTTGCGCACCTTCTCTGCCTCACCCTTGTTGATGCGAAACTCAATCGACACGCTTCGAGACCCCACAAAAATATTGGAATAATTGCCCAAGAAAACTAAAATTCAGATTTTTGATAGAACCCTAACCCAACGTTTATAAGTGAAACGCGAACCAAAGGTATAAGTAACAGATCTTGACCTAATGATTATAATTGAATTACGAACCAAATGTATAAAGTTTGAATATCACAAGGAAGAATCTCTGATAAGTTCACAATTCTTGAAGAACCAAAAGAAGAGCAAAATCTCACATTTTCTGATTTTTATTTAATAATTATCTGAAAAACGTTTACTGACTTAGGGACCTATTTAAGGGCTCCATAAAACTTGATAGACAAGAAAATATATTTTAAAATAACTCCTAATTGATACCTAACCATATAAGGAATCAAATTTGACCTAAAAAGCGTTAAATGCACCTAAAAACAAGGAAATAAATCACCTAAACCTAAAATAATGTTTTTTACATAAAAATACCAAAAATAATAAATTACAATAATTAAATAGTAAATTGTGTCACACATCACTTGTCCTCAGGCAACAATCCCTGCTTTAAAAAAGTTACTATGGGGTCCATCTAGCTTGACCCCACTTGGATGCTATGTAACCCAACCAAGAGTCCCCTTGTAAAGCTAGAGCTATCCATATCTTCAACAATAACAACCTGAGGAATATTTGACCCCAGAGAAGTGGCTAACATTACTAAAGAGTTTGCATGGGAATTCTGTCCCCTAGGGATTTGCTTTAAAATAAATCTCCTAAACTGAGCCCAAGCATGTTGTACTTTAGCAAGATACCCTTGCATCCTCTCATCTCGGGCTTCAAACTCTCCATTGACCTAGCCCACCACCAACCGAGAATTAGAATACAATTCTACCATGTCTCCTTCTAGCTGTCTGACCATAGCCATTCTAGCTAACAGAGCCTCATACTTGACTTCATTGTTGGTAGCTAGGAAACCTAATCGCAACGATTTCTCCATTATCAACTTTTCAGGCGTGATTAATAGAATCCCTATCCCTGCTTCTTTTCAGTTAGTTGCTTCATTAGTGTAAACATCCCAAGAGAGAACAACAATGGCCGAGGTGATCACAACCCCTACTGCTTTCTCTTCCTCATCAATTGTACTCTCGGTGAATTTTGCCACAAAGTCTGCTAGGACTTGCCCCGTTATAACAGTTCGAGACATGTACTTGACATCATAGGTTCCAACATAGCTCCCCACTTAGTAATTCTGCCTGTATAGTCTAATTTTTGTAGAAGAGCTTGCAAAGGGAGCTAGGTGAACACCACCATAGTGTGAGCCTTAAAATAATGGGGAAGCTTCCTAATGGCATGCACAATGGCCAACACTGCCTTTTCCAAGGGTAAATAACGTGTCTCATCCTCCTGTAAGGATTTACTAACATAGTAGATAAGTTGTTGGACCCCATCCTCATTTCTGACCAAGACTAAACTGACAGCATAATTTGTGACTGCCAGGTACGCCTACAGCACTTCCTTTTTCTCGGGCCTGGATAGGATTGGGGGACTTGACAAATACTGTTTGAGATCCTCAAAAGCTGCCACACACTCCTCGGTTTAACAAAAGTCCTTCCACTTATGAAGAAGCTGGAAATAAGGACAACACCTATCTGCAGACCGAGAAATGAACCTATTCAGAGCTGCTACCATCCCAATCAATTTTTGTACCTCTTTAAGATTCCGAGGAGGGTGCAAGCCGTTAATAGCCCTAATCTGATTGGGGTTAAGCTTAATCCCTCGGTGCGTTATCATGTAACCTAGAAACTTTCTTGAGCTAACCCCAAAAGAACATTTAGATGCATTCAAGCATAGCTTATATTCTCTCCCCACCGAGAATACTTCTCCCAAATCTGCCAAATGCTCTTTTATCTGCTTGCTCTTTATCACCATGTCATCAATGCAGGCTTCCATGTTCCTCCCAATTTGTGACTCAAACATCCGCTTCACCATTCTTTGATACGTGGATCTTGCATTCTTAAGTCCAAAGGGCATCACTCGATAGTGGTAGTTCCTATTAGGAGCACAAAAAGATGTCTTCTATTGATCGGATTGTAATAAGGGTATCTGATGGTACCTTTGGAAGGCATCCAAAAAACTCTTCCGAGGATGCCTCATTGTCGCATCCACCAATTGGTCAATCCTAGAGAGGGGAAAAGGGTCCTTCGGGCAAACCTTATTCAGATCAGTGAAGTCCACACACACATGCCACTTCCCATTCTTCTTCTTTACTACCACAGTATTAGCCAATCACTCAAGGTAGAAGATCTCCTTAATTGCTCTAGCTTGCTTCAACTTGTTTACTTCCACCTTTACTACTTCAACATGCTCTTTGGATGAGCACTGAGGAGGTTACTTACGTGGTGTGGCCTCAGGATTCACATTCAACTGATGACATCTAAACTCAGGATCAATCCCTGGTACATCATAAGTGCTCCAAGCAAACATATCAATGTTGACTTCTAAAAACTTCACCAACTCCACCTTTTCCAATGGTGGTAACTGGGATCCCACTTGAAAATGTCACTACTCATCCTGCACTATTTCCACCCTCTCTAGCTCCTTGGCCAACTCTCCACACGCCTCGGCTTGTTGCCCCCTACAGGGCCCTTTGGTTACTATGGGACCTGATCTTTTGCTACCACAATAGGATCTACAGGATGCTATGTAATTGCTGACACCAAACATTGCTTAGCTACCAACCAACTTTCCTATTCTTCCCTAAGTGTGATACTTGACTTTTAGATGTAGGGTTGAAGACACCGCACCCAGAGCATAAAGCTAAGGTCTGGCCAAGATATATAGGGGGAATAGGCTTTTACAATGATAAAGTTGACTTATATCTCCTTGTCCTTTGCTTGTACGGTTAACCTTATCATTCCTTGGGGAACCACCATCCTCCCATCAAAACCCATAAAGGGCAAATTATACCCTTCTAGGTCTTCGGGTTTTAAATTTAACCCCTTGTATAATTTAGGGTACATGATCTCTGCTCTACTTACTTGATCAACTAGAACCCTCTTTACGTCCTACCCATCGATCTTGATGGTAACCACCCGAGCATCATCATGTGGCTGGAAAATTTCCTTTTTATCCTTCTCAAAGAAACCCAGGGTAGGGGTGACTAGCACCCTAGCCCTTTTAGGAGCCTAATCTCTGGCCTCTAAGTTAGAACCCCTACCCACGGACATGACTTTGGTACTTGACCCCACATCATTCCCCGGCTTGGCAAAGATCACATTAATAGTACCGAATACTGGTCGAGGAGCACCATCCCTATGAAACTCATCTCTTGAGTGCCCAAACTGCCCCGTGGTCTGATGTAAGAACAGATTGAGCTTCCCTACCTTCACCAATTGGTTCAAGTGATCACACAGGGTCCAGCAATCCTCTACAGTATGTCCTTTATCCTGATGGTAATAGCAATAGAGGCTTTGGTTCCTCCTAGATGAGTCCCCACCTATCTTATTGGGCCATTTGAAATAAGGTTCGTTCTTTATTTTCTCCAGTATTTGATACATTGGTTCTTTAAACAATGAATTGACCAATTGAGCCCCTATGGATGACGTTTGATTAGAAAAATCCCTTCTGGGGAGATTACCCTAGTATCCTCCTCCCTGAGGATTCCTCTTCTCTGGGAGCATTTTAATCATATCCTTTCCCTGTATCTGGTCCTCTACCCTCTTATACTTATCTATGTGATCCATAAGTTAGCGCACGTTCAAAGCAAATTTCTTCATCAACGACTTCCTCAACTCATGCTTGGCAGGGAGCCCAACCTTAAAAATTCTCACAGCCACATCCTCAAAGTTCCCATCTATCTCATTATATGTTTTCCAATATCTAGCTGAATAAGTCTTGAGGGTCTCTCCTTCCTTCATAGCCATAGACAGCAAATGGTTTGAATGACAAAGAGCTATCATTAGGAGCGAACTTTATAGGTTGAAACTCTCTAAAAAAAATTATTTCAATTTATGTGAACCCTTATCATTAATAAACTAGTGTGTAGCCTCGTGTATATGCATATGTACAATTAAAAATAATCACAATTATATAGTTCAAATTATTTTTTTTTAGAAGATATTTAAATTATACATAGTATTGGCTTACACTTTTTTTAAACTATATATTTCTAAAATATGTAATAGTTTCTCATTATATATATATATATGATTTAGAGTTTAATTAGTTTTATGCTCTTTAGTTTTTGCATCCAATAATTCACTTGCCATAAATTAAAAACTTAGATGAACACGTGGCAAAAAATTGGACTCCAATTAAAATCCAATTTAGAATATAATTGGATTCAGATTATTCAATTTTTATTTTTTACACTCAATAATTTACTTGGTACAAAATTAAAAATTAAGTAGGACATGTGGTGCAAAATTGAGAATCCAATTAGATTTTAATTGAATTCACAATTTTGTGCCAAGTGTACCATTTGATTTTAAATTTTGTGCCAAGTGAATTATGAGTGTAAAAATCGAAGAGTCTAAATCCAATTAGATTCTAAATCGGATTTCAATTGGAGTCCAATTTTTCACCAAATGTCCATCTAAGATTTTAATTTTTGTGACAAGTGAATTATTGAGTGCAAACACCAAAGAGTCTAAAATCAATTTTTGTATATATATAACGAAAAACTATTACATATTTTAGAAATGTATAGTTTAAAAAAAGTATAAGCTAATACCGTGTATAATTTGAACTATATAATTGTGATTATTTTTAATTGTATCAATGCATATGCACAGGGCTACACACTAGTGTATATATATATATATATATATAAATGGGGTGAGCAAGGAACAACCTGACCTGAAGGGTTTTAGGCGAGTCAGTAAATATTCGGTTCAGGTTTGAGTCTAGCGCTCAGGAATTTTCAAGTTGGTCTCAAGTTTAACCTGATTTGTCTGCTCTTAAAAATTAAAAAAAAAAAAAATCCCTCTCTTGAGTTTTTCACCTTTGGCTTCTTTCTTGTTATATATCCTAATATAGTGTTCTTAAACCAAAAAATCATCTTTTGAAAATTTTTAATTCCGATTATAAATATAAAAGAAATTCGCTTTTTCCCTCTTATTTCCTTTTTCAATTTAAAACTTGATCAAATCTCCTCATTTAAGACCCAAACATCTTTTATACTTTCAAAATTTTAATCTAATTCAAATTTGAATTAAACTTTAAAAGGAAATTTATTGGCATCAATGACCTAATTGAGTTAACATATCAGATTTTAGTGCAATAAACCTTTTTTTTTTTTTTTTTTGAGGAAAATTAGTGCATTAAACTTGAATTAGGAAATATGCAATTGCCAATTTGATTTCCTTACACGCCACTCTATCTTTGCATTTCTTTGTTCTGTTGATTGGATGTCTTAATTTTTTTTTTTTTTTTTTTTGAAATTGTTAAACATAGAAACTTGGGATAGATGTCTAGAACTGAAGGACTTAAAATGGCCGAGTCAACCTAGTAAATAACGTTGAGTAGAGAATGAAAGCCTTTATAGGTGGATGAAAACTAACAAGAACCGAGTCCTCTATAATCTATACAACTCAACCCAAAAGAAAGCTAAGTTAAAATGGAAATCAAGTGGGTTAAATTGCGTCAGATTGTCTCGCCGCTTAGGTTCATAGCTTAAAAAGTGGATTCTAGTTAACTCAATTGGTAAAGTTTTTGATGGTTGTATAAGAAATCTGAGGTTTAATCTCCACCTACACCAAAAACTAATTGGTGTCTTGGTCTAATGATAAAGAGCTATCATCAGGATTTCAACTAACTTTTACATTTATCTACAGTACTTTCAATAAAAGGTTTTTAGTTTCAGGTAAATAAGCTGATTCCAAACGAACCCTTAAATGTTAAAACTTGGTCAAGCTCTCAAATTGGAAACAGATCATGAATGTCAATATCAAAGAAAAGAATCCAGCGCGATGATCACTCCATAAGTATAAGTGCTTTTGGGGTATGGAGGGATAAGGGCTAGGGTTCAAGCCTTTAGGAGGGAGTTTCACACACATATACACTTAGACTAGGTTAGAGTAGAATCTATCTTGTATAAAATAAAATAAAAAATAAAAACCCAAAAATCATAAGGAAATAAAAAGTCCAAAACAACTTGGGAAAAAAAGACACATATACACTTACATGTCATTCAATTACAATAAAAATTAATTTATGCCAACTTTTAAATAAAAAAATAGTTAAAAAATTATTTTTATACTGTTAAATATGAACTCTTATGCTAGTTTTTAAACTTCATACAGTAACATTTGGTAATAACTTTAGTATTTATTATTATTATTATTATTATTATTATTATTATTATTATTGTGGGTGCCCAAGGACCGAGGAGAAGTTGAAGAGTTGTAGTGTTGATGTGGGGATATTGCGGGCCCGAGGAGAGTAAGGGATGAGACAAAGGACTCTGAGGTGTTCCAAGTGAGAAGAAGGGTCTAAAAAGAGAGAATCAGTGATAATAGGGGAAGTTCCAATTTGGGGTAGCTTGTAGCCTCCACATTATATGGTGGGTAACAGCTTTATAGCTGCATTGATGAAGAAGTGACCTAAACAGTGTAAATTACAGCTAAGCAAACTCCTTCTACCACCATCTTCAGATGTAAAAAGAGATAAGTGTCATGAGGGGAGATTTGTTAGGAAAAGATGAAAAACTAGGATGTGAAGGAGGGAAGAGTATATAAGAAAGATAAGGTTTTCAAAAAAAAAAAAAAAAGGTGGGGTGGGGGACAAAATTATCAAGAAATAGAAAAGGAAACAAGAAGAGCACTGAGATGAGAGAGTAAACATACTATTTTTGTATGACTTTGGCCTCCTTGAGCTAGTTTGTATTGAGACATTGACTCATCTATTCAACAAGATCAAGTTTTTCTTCCTTATTTTTAGTCTCAGGCAAGCCCTTCTTGTTGTTTGTTTCCTTCTCTTACAAATTTATTGTTTTGGGCCAAGGTTGAATGGTACTACTCACTTTTCTAAGTGGGGTGGGCTACTTGTTTATCTGGTCTTTACAATTGACACCGTCTGTGGGAAACATCAAGGTGCTATGGTTTTGTCCTGAGTAGTTATGGCTAATGTAGGCTAGGATAAGGAGGAATTGGTGGGTTCATAGAGGGAGAACCAGTTTGTTAATTTGGAGCGAAGAAGAGACAGGCAATGTACTCCAAGCGTTATGGTGGAGTCTTACCACACTGATCGTACTGAGTGAAGTCACTCAAGGACTAGGAGCCATGTATCACACGATTAGGAGATACATAAGTTGCAGTTGGAGATTGATCGCTTGGCAGGAGGTTAAGGCACAGGGAGTGCGAAAGAAGGAGTCCATCTCCCCTATCAAGTGATGGCTTAAGGGGAAGCAAGGATCGCTCGTATCATCATAGGTCTAGAACTCCATCTAGTGAGTCTTAATTGGCTTCTTCATGCCGGGATGAGTGGGAGAAAAGCAGTAACAAGCATGACAAAAGGTCTTCCTGCCATGGCATGGGGAATGATGCGATGAGTAAGGCCCTATAGCAAATTTCTAATTCACCTTTCATCGGGAGGATTAACAAGGCCAAACTCTCTTATTGGTTTTTCTCAACCAACATTTATCATTTACAATGGGAGGACTAATCCAGTGGAGCATGTCAGCCACTTTAATCAGAAGATGGTAGTTCATGCCAATAATGAAGCCCTTATGTGCAAAGTGTTCCCCTCCAACCTTGGACAGTGGCTATGCGTTCGTTTGACGCCCTGAAGGAGGGGTTAGTGGGGTTTTTTGAGGAGCTGACGAGGGCATTTGGGGTTAGATTCATAACATACAGTAAAGTCCCCAAGCTAGTAGACTTTTTGCTGTCTATGGCTATGAAGGAAGGAGAGACCCTCAAGACTTATTCAGCTAGATATTGGAAAACATATAATGAGATAGATGGAAACTTTGAGGATGTGGCTGTGAGAATTTTTAAGGTTGGGCTCCCTGCCAAGCATGAGTTGAGGAAGTCGTTGATGAAGAAATCTGCTTTGAACGTGCGCTAACTTATGGATCACATAGATAAGTATAAGAGGGTAGAGGACCAGATACAGGGAAAGGATATGATTAAAATGCTCCCAGAGAAGAGGAATCCTCAGGGAGGAGGATACTAGGGTAATCTCCCCAGAAGGGATTTTCTAATCAAACGTCATCCATAGGGGCTCAATTGGTCAATTCATTGTTTAAAGAACCAATGTATCAAATACTGGAGAAAATAAAGAACGAACCTTATTTCAAATGGCCCAATAAGATAGGTGGGGACTCATCTAGGAGGAACCAAAGCCTCTATTGCTATTACCATCAGGATAAAGGACATACTGTAGAGGATTGCTGGACCCTGTGTGATCACTTGAACCAATTGGTGAAGGTAGGGAAGCTCAATCTGTTCTTACATCAGACCACGGGGCAGTTTGGGCACTCAAGAGATGAGTTTCATAGGGATGGTGCTCCTCGACCAGTATTCGGTACTATTAATGTGATCTTTGCCAAGCCGGGGAATGATGTGGGGTCAAGTACCAAAGTCATGTTTGTGGGTAGGGGTTCTAACTTAGAGGCCAGAGATTAGGCTCCTAAAAGGGCTAGGGTGCTAGTCACCCCTACCCTGGGTTTCTTTGAGAAGGATAAAAAGGAAATTTTCCAGCCACATGATGATGCTCGGGTGGTTACCATCAAGATCGATGGGTAGGACGTAAAGAGGGTTCTAGTTGATCAAGCAAGTAGAGCAGAGATCATGTACCCTAAATTATACAAGGGGTTAAATTTAAAACCCGAAGACCTAGAAGGGTATAATTTGCCCTTTATGGGTTTTGATGGGAGGATGGTGGTTCCCCAAGGAATGATAAGGTTAACCGTACAAGCAAAGGACAAGGAGATATAAGTCAACTTTATCATTGTAAAAGCCTATTCCCCCTATATATCTTGGCCAGACCTTAGCTTTATGCTCTGGGTGCGGTGTCTTCAACCCTACATCTAAAAGTCAAGTATCACACTTAGGGAAGAATAGGAAAGTTGGTTGGTAGCTAAGCANACTCATTCACTCTTCCTCATCTTCTTATTTTCTTTTTCTTTTACTTTTCTCTGCATACAGCCACACATAGGTTTCATTTTCATATTTATTTTCCTTTTCTTTTACTTTCCCCCACACAAAGCCCACACACGAGCTGGTATATGGTGTACCCGCATATATGTTAGGTACAACATATAATTTTCGCCCACACACACAAGTCTCTCTTACTCCATATTTTCCATTTATCAAAAATTCTACTGAATTCAAAAGTTTTTTTGAGATTAGATATGTAAGACGAATAAATATAAAAAAAGAAGAGAAAAAAAAGAAGAAGAAGAAGACAAAAATGTTACAGCAAAGCAGCATAAAGGAGCAGAAAAAACCCATGGGCAATTTAGAAAAAAGAAAAACCCACCAAAATATTTTTATTTTGAGAAAACATGTTTTCATCACTTAAACCAAACAGGCACTATAAAGTGGCACGTGAGAGGGGAGACTTTGGCTAAAAGAATTTTCTTGAGAGTTGTCTGTCTTATAAATGCCATCACACATTTTCTTATTTACCAGATTACCTCTTTTGTTTTTAGATGAAAAATTGGGATTTTTGAGGGCATGGCCCCCTACATATAACGTCGGTGGAACATTGTGCAAAGTACTTGTGTAGTTGTAATCCACTATTCCTAACGAACCCCAAAAATAAAAACGTCAAAAGCTCAATCATGAAGGTCCAATTTTTTTTCATGAACTTATTCTCAAAAAAAAAAAAAAAAAAAAAAAAAAATCATGAACTTTGATAATCATAATCAACTGAGCAATAATATGAGCAAGGTAAATAAAAAAGTAAAAAAAAGACAACAACGTACCAGCTATCCAAGAAGACCTTATCTTGAAGATGAGAAAAAAGAGAAAGAAAAAAAAAAGAGTTTTTGGGTTTGGGTAAAGCAATGTTGGAAGGAAATATAGGAAGTAAGATCACAGATTACAACTTACATTGTGTTCCACGTTATGGAGCTATGGAGTATAAGTTATTATTTTTGTTATGGTAGGTTCAATGCCATGTTTTACACCTTTTCTTTTTTAATTTTTTATTCGGTTAAATAATTAATGATCTAAAATAACATTAAAGGGGGTGTTTGGTTCGCTTTCTTTTTCTTTTTCTTTTTTGAGAATCAAGTGTTTGGTTCGCTTAATGTTACATTATACCGTAATGTTAGATTATTGTAATGTTATATTAATATAATTTTAATACAAGAATACAACATTATATTGTTTAAGAATGTGATTAGATTAAGATGATGTAATATATTTTGTAATTTTATATTATAATAATATTAAAAAAAAAATGAACCAAACATTTTAATGTCACGTCACTATAATGAGCATTGCCTTAAGTGTTCATCATAGTGAACCAAATGCCAATAAATCTCTTCACTTATGCATTTCGGTAAGCAATGTAGATGTCATGACTCATGAAAACTTTGGCACTGGAAGCTCCTTTAATTTAGATGAGTCACTACTCTGTAGAAGAGCTAACAACTAAGCGTGCCCGCTGTCTCTCTCAAACATATTCACTCGTACATAATACTCCCATAGTCCCACATCATGCATTAAGGCTTTGTTAACAAGTGTCATAAAGGCACAAATACTTAAAGCATCTTTTGTCATAAAAAAACAGCGTGTGCACCCAAAAGCATCTTTTGTCATAAAACATCTTTGTTATTTTATACAACCTTTTTTTTTTTTTTTTTAGTCTAAAGAAAATTAAGGGCAAACAGAAAATTAAGGGTTTTCTCAAGTAAGATTACTCTTTCATTTCTATTCTAATTTAGTATTTTGCTCTTATATGTGTATGTGTGCATATATATATTCTTGAAAATGTTGATGGGGAAGAACATCTAAAGCACCCATATGTTTTTTTTTTTTAATTATTATTATTATTTATCTTTATAATCATTTGTTTCGAATTAGGCCAAATGGTTGAAGAGGATTAAAAAATCAACAACCTATCAACTTATTTATTGGGTGATTTTACTTGTATTTACCTTTCTTGTTTCTAGTACAACTACAAGATGAACATTTTCAATCATGAATATCGTTAAAAGTAGGTTTTGCAACCAAAAAAAAAAAAAAAAATTTAAACTATTGACTTTGTAAATTGAATAAAAAACTTTCTACTAGTATATATAGTGCATAATCAATTATATATTATTTTTAGGATTTAAAACAATAAATTCCATTTTTATAAATGATTGATTTAAAATGTATAAAGAAAAAAATTATGTGTGCCTTTAATTTTGTTAACATTGAATGGTTACTAATTTTTCATAGTATATCTAGTATGCTTTCATTGAATCTTTTTTTTTTTTTTTAGTTTATGCTTTGCTAATACCCCTACCTCCATTAGTCACAAATGGTCGCCCCACCACCCTTTTGTTTATCAAAAAAAAAAAAAAAATACCCCCACCCCCTAAATCTAGAACTTGGCCCTGTCCTTGCTACTCTCTTTTCCTTTCAAGTTTCTATTTAATTATCCAAAAAAAAAAAAGGACAACTTTGGCACTGCCTGGAAGTGAAATTTGTTATGAAACGCAATTAATGCATGAGTGGAAATGCTATGTAAAGAAATTTTTATTTAAAGAAAAAAACTGAAGAATTAATATAATATAATTAGACCCAAATTTATTAAGCTAATACTCCAACAAACTAATTCACGTGCTACTAAAATTTTTAATAAATGATATGTGGTATCTAACCTGAACTTGTTCATAGGCCCCAATTGAAAGACGCTATTCTTGAGGGAGGAATTCCATTCAACAGGGTCTATGGCATGCATGCCTTTGAGTATCCCTCCATGGAACCCAGGTTCAATCAAGTTTTGAACACAGCAATGCTCAACCACACTACTATTGTTATTAAACAAACCCTTGAGTCTTACAAAGGTTTTGAGCAACTCAGACAACTGATTGATGTTGGTGGTGGGCTAGGAGTTACACTTAACTTAATCACTTCCAGATACCCCCACATCAAAGGCATTAATTTTGACTTGCCTCATGTTATACAGCATGCTCCACCTTATCCTGGTATTATTTTAATTCATAGTCTCCTTTTTCATAATGGCATTTTCTTATTTCACTAGCTTAAAATGTGATCAACATGTGGCTTTTGTGGAATAATAATGTGTATATGATAATTTTAAAAGCCTAGATAGCCTATGGTGTATAAATAGTTAAATACACAATATATGTAGATAAAGAGAGGTGTTAACTTATGTTGCAGGTGTGGAACATTTAGGAGGAAATATGTTTGAAAGCATTCCTAAAGGGGACAACATTTTTATGAAGGTTAGTTCCATATTTAAATTGTAGGCGTCCTATTTTGATTGACCTATTGCCATGATTTAAATCCAAACTTGTAATGCTTTTATTCACATTGGATTGTCTCAAACTCTCAATTAGACCTTATCAAAAAGTAAAAAATTCTTAATAGTTCCTAAGGTCTCATGAGATTCACAAGGTCCTAGCTTTGAAACCTCTCTAGCAAGCCTTTCAAAGGATTTCTCCCTGTAATTATGTAGAGTGTGTGGGAAGAGGGACTATACACAATTGGTGAAACAATCAAGCGCTCAAAAAACTTTGTACACCCTCGACAATAATAAGTAAATTAGATTTCTTCCAATTGATACGGAAATGGAGTCAAATTACAAGAACTCAATAGCCACATCAATTGGGATAGGGATTAAGTTATGAGTTATGACATATAATCTCACTTTATTACCATTATGGACAATTTTATATATAAAAAATAAGTATATGGACAATTTCTTTGATTTTTTTAACAATAATGCCCTTCAGTAGTAAGTATCTGTTTGGATAGTGCTAAAAAACACTTGCGTCTACGTTTCACGTTTTCTTTTTTCTTTTTTTTCTTTTTGAGAAGAGCATTTCAGTTTTCAGATGTTGGATTATGATTTTCTAATGGGTCTCATACACTGTTCACGGGACCTGCAAGTATTTTATTCAAAGAAAAAAAAAACTTTAAAACTAGGTCTCACAGTACTATCCACACATTTAAATTATTTTGCTACAGTGTTTTCAGTTTTCAGCAAAATAGGCGATATCTAAACAGACTCTAAATGTTTCGTGCAAAAAATGAATATGAATTAAAAAAAAAAAAAAAATTGATGCCATAATTGGTTAATTTTGTAGTGGATACTTCATGATTGGAATGATGAACATTGCGTGAAACTGTTGAAAAACTGCTACAACGCTATTCCACATGATGGAAAGGTAATAGTCATGGATGCAGTTCTTCCAATTACACCAGATATTAGCAGTTCTACAAAGTGCACCTCTCAAATGGATGTGCTTATGATGACTCAAAGCCCAGAAGGGAAGGAAAGGACTCGACAAGAATTTACTGCCTTGGCAACCAAAGCTGGATTTAGCGGCATCAAATATGAATGTTTTGTCTGTAATTTTTGGGTTATGGAGTTCTTTAAGTAAGATTTGCTTGTAATATTTAGGAATGCATCCTTCATTTCTCTGAACCTTAAAATAAAGATGCTCACAACAAAAAAATTTGATCCAAAATTTCTAAGTTCAAGTTGTTAGTTTTTCATGTTCAGTCGTAAAATGAAATCCTAGCATCTAGAAATGCCTAAATTTTGCACCTGCTGAAGGCATGAAAAATCAAAGTTGTACTTCTGGAAGCATATTTCTGTGATACAATCCACAAAAATCGGGGGACCAAAACTAACTTTAACAGACCCCAAAACAGCTAGTGAGTGAGCAGCTCCGTTAGCACTTCTGCTGACCCGTCTAAAGGAGCAACCAGTGCCAAAGTTGTCATGACATCTACATTCCTTTACTCAAAGACGTAAATGATGAGACTTTGTTTTTATTTAGATCATAAATTATTTAACCAAAATTATATTGTTTGACATAAGTGATGAACTGTTCTTTAGGCTAATTTATAAATTTACTAATAAAAAGCAAATAGATGTACGTGTTTAAACAATTCCATGCCAGAACATCAGGTACATGCATTTGTTGCCAAACTAAAACAAGCTCGCTAAACACATAGGCATTGTATCTTTCAAACATGAGACCAAAAGCTGAACATGAAATCTCATTTAACTCTAGGCTTGGGTCATTTCTTCATACATCACTGTTCTTTAGGCTAATTTGTTTGTACTGAGTTCTTTCAAAGCATCAATCAAAGATCCAAGTGCATAATTCTGAAAATCTAGTGATCAAGACGGAATTTCTACAGTTTGATTACAACGATGTTTCTAGATATATATCAAAATTTCAAGTGGGTACTTGAAATCAGGAGCGGTATATTTCTATTTAACAGAATTTACTAATAGAAGAATTCATAGATTCGGAGTTGCGTGTGGTCATATTAGTAAGTACTAGAGAAAGTAACAAATTAAAATAATATTGTAGTAGTAAAAAAAAAAAAAAAAAATGAGCCATTAATTTTTCAGATAAAGTATATATTAGTAAGTACTAGAGAAAGTAACAAATTAAAATAATATTGTAGTAGTAAAAAAAAAAAAAAAAAATGAGCCATTAATTTTTCAGATAAAGTAGTACATATTACGGGTATTTTAGACTATCAACCAAAGTGGACACCAAGACTCTCTAATTTATATAAATTTTAAACAGTGAAATAAAATTTAGAATTTTAAATAATGTTATTTTCATTATTTAACCCATTATTTGAAGATTTTCAAGGTATTATATAATTATAAACAAAGTGGATACAATTAAAGAGCAATGGAATAATGTGATTTGAAAACAATGATGTTGCAATATGTCAAAAATTATATATATACATATTGACGGTGAAAAAGTGTGATTAGAGAATATTCCCCCGATTTTGCTTTCCGATGTCACATTAGCAATAGCACAATAATTGTCACCATAGATCCATTGGCACGGAGAATCATGAAGAACAAAAACAAAACAAAAAATTGGTAGCATTAGTTTTCATTGTTGGGAAAAATACTATATATATATATATATATATTTATAAGCGGGAATAAATTTCAGTAAGCACAACAGAAGTATAACCACACAAAAACACAATAATTTATATGGAAAATCATTTCTCCTTGAAGGAAAAAATCACAGGACAAACTCTGAATAATGTCACTATATTAAATAAATATTACAATATTTAGATATACAACTTGAGCAAAGAAAAACTCTGTTTTTCTTTATGCTAACTACTCTTTTCCTCACTGTTTATCTCTCACAATTTTTTCTTGCTCTCTATGTTTTTCTCCTCTTGTGCTTGCTCTCACTCACGCAGTTTTTCAAGACTGCAATGTCCTCCCACTCTGGGACTCTCTCTGCACCAAATGGCCAAATGAACTTTCTTTTTATTTCTTCATCTTTATATTCTCTTTTCCTTCCACACGCTTGTCATCAATTCACAATAAATGCAAGCCAACTTGCCTTGATTTTGTACATAGTATTAGAGAAAAAGATGACTTCAATTCTTCCTTTTTGGCAAGCTTCTTAAGGAAGCTCCCTTAAACTTGTTGACTTCTCAATAGCTTGTCCAACAAGCTCATTTGATGAGCTAAGCCAAAGTGTAAGCTGAACCCAATGCACCCAACATTCATATCCTTAAATCATTCAAGGCCCGTTTGATAATGTTGTTCTTGTAACGTTGTTTGTATTTTAAGGAAATACGTGTGGGTGAAAAAATTTGTGAAAATACGTGTAATGTTATTTAAACACTAAAAACTATTGTTCTAATTACACTACCAAACAGCCTCTAAATCTCTATAAATCCAATAAACAAAAGTTCCAGTTTGTGAACAAAAGAGGTTCAAATCAATTTAAATTTTATTTAATGGCCTCTCCCAAAGAATCCCACAAAAGCATTCTTGATGGTGATCAAAAAATAGAAGAAGAAGAGAGTTTCTCCATGCCATGCACGCAGTTGGTGACATCCATTGTGCTACCCATGGCCTTAAGGCCATTGAGCTTGGGGTTTTTGATATCTTAGCCAAAGTGCGTCCTGGAGCCAAGCTCTCTCCTTCACAAATTGTAGCTCAGATGCCCACCAAGAACCCCGATGTAGCCATACCACATTCTCAAGCTGTTGGTCAGCAACTCTGTGCTTGGTTGTGCTGTGGTTGCAAACGATGGGAACTTTGGGTCTTTCCAGAGGCTCTACAATCTTGTGCCTGTGTCTAAACACTTTGTGCCTAATCAAGATGGCATTTCATTGGGTCCCTTCATGGCCTTGCTTCAAGACAAGGTCTTCCTTGGCTAGTTGGTGTGTCATGTCTTTTTTCCTATTTTTATTCATGATTTGCTTCATATACATTACTTTGCTCTAAATTGTTCAGTGTTAGGGTCATATTTTATGTAATTAGCTAATTTTTTGACAAGATGCACTTTATATGTAATTGGGTAAATATAAGTTGAGTTTAATACATCAAGAATATGTTGTCAAGCATATCAAGTGTTTGTATTTAAGACATGAAGATTGATCCAAGAAACAAGTAAAGAAAAACTATTTCATTAAGTCTCAACAAATAACTCAACCGATACTGCTATTGAGACTAAATGAGAAGCTCGACAGATGCCTTAATAGAAGTTCGATCTATTGAGAATTATGATTTTTAGATTTTTAAATCTGAAATTCGGCCCAAGCTTATGTATTTGTTTAGGGTTTCTTTTCTTATAACCCTAGACATATATAAGGCTTATTTTAAAAGCCGTCACACACGGATACAAAGACCAAGAAGCTACTACCATAGGGTTTTGTAGCCAAGTACTTCTTGATTTTCAATGTTGATGAAGTGAAGAACTTTGCAGCCAACAATATCCATTCAAGTTGCTGGAGTTAGTCACGTATTAGGATTCATGCAAAAGGGTTAGTCACAGATTGGAGACTTGGGATTAAGGGAAAGAAGGCTACTAGAAGATTAAGTCCAATTGGGTATTGAAGTAAGGGTTCGACTGTAGGTTAGTATTTCGGGATAGGCCAGAGTAGTGCTACAATTCTCTTCCAAAAGATGGAAAGGTAATCATTGTGGAGCAAATTCTTCAATTTTCCCAGAGATGACCACTTTTGCACAGGGCAAATCCTTACTTGATATGCTTATGATGACTCAAAAACCGGGAGGAAAGGTGCGGATGCAACACGAATTGTTTGATTTGGCATTTGGAGTTGGATTTAAGGCCATTTCTTTTATTTGTTTTGTCTGTAATTCGGCTGTTATGGAGTTCAATAAGAAAGATAAGGAATCTGTATCATTTGCACTGTAGGTTAAACGTATCTTTTGTAGGAGCTGACAATCTCTTCTAAACTGTTTTGCCTAATTACTGAGATAGGGTAAGGACCAGTTTCTGGTGATACTATGATATCAATATGGGATGGTTTGTGTGTAAATATTGGATAATGAAATTATTCTTATTAATCAAGCTAATGATGGCACTCCTTGTATCTTCCATTAAATGGTGCAGCACCTGCACTCTCGGATTTGGATGCTGTGATTGGCTACCTTTTCATGTTAAGGGATTGCCATGGCTCAGATTAGTTAGGGGAGCTTGTTTGTGGCTCATTCTATGAGAATTGAGATTTTAGCTTCCTATTTTTCATCACTTTCTAATTTTGTTCTAGTTTCTTTAATCATGAATCAGCCATTGAAGTGTAGTTTTACGAAATATCTGTGAGTCTATTATTACTATTGAAGTGCACTTGTTGGGAGCTGTTTGATCTGGTCAGAGTCAATTTTTGTGACCTTTGTTGAGAAATATGTAGAAAGGTTTTTTGAATGGCCATAACCTTTGTTTCAATCACTTTTTGGGTTTGCTGTCGAATTGAACATTCATAAAAAGCCCATATGTTTGGTTAGATGGAAATGAAGGAAAATAAATAGTGGGGTCCGGATGTTTTCTCTCCCGTCTCATTAAAAAATTTTCTCTCCAAAATAGAAAGAAAATTGAAGGGATAAAATGAGGCTGCTTAATGGACAAAAATGCTCATGCCCATCTCCTTTTCTTTTTTTTTTAGATTTCCTGGGCTTGGTGGGCACGTTGCCTCTCTCTCTCTCCTTTCTTGGAAATTCCCTTTTTTTTATTATATATTTCCTGGGTTGTGGGTGTGATAGTAGTTTTTTTTTTTTTTTGGTTGTTTGTCACTTTTTTGTTTTAATTGGCCATTAATTTTTAGCAAGGGTGTATAAGTAAATTTATATAAACTCATTTTTTCCATTCCTCCACTCTTCCACTTCCAACCAAATAAAAATGAGAGAAATTAAAATCTTTTTTATTCTCCCACCATTTTCTGTTCTTCTACTTTTCCATCCCTCCAACCAAACGGACCCAAAGCTTGCTATCATGAAACTTCTGCTGTGGTTTTTGCTCTGAAACCCCGAGTGGCAAATTTCATTTGATCACAAACTACCTTGCTTAGCATGCACAACTATTGACAAGTTTTCCCGCTACAGGCTGCAATATGAGAACTCCGGACATGCTCAAAATCATCATAACATACCACATTTACTCTTAACTGATCGTGATGGAGTGTATGGTTACTTAGATCCTAGTTTGCTCTCTTACCATCGGAAAAGAGGTTCAAACTCACTAATAGTATGTGACTCGAAACGTAAATATTTGTTTGCGGATGTCTCTCCATCCCCATCAGTTCTTTTCATTTCCTATTACCTATTGCAAGTAATTGTGTTGAATATCTTACTCTTTGTTATTAATCAGGGTCCTTCTCCTTTGCTCCCACTAAATGAAGTTAATTATTTCTAGAGTTTTCCTGAAATTTTGTTGATGACCCATGCTGAAAAAAATTGTCTTAAAAATTCTTCCAAATGATAGCAATTATGTAATTGGAACTAAGTTTTTGGTGAATTGAGTCCGAATAACAAATTGACACTAACCTGTCTGGTTTGAAATCCAGGTTCTTGTATGCAAACCACTGGAAAGGAAGACAACATAGATGGTTGCATAAAAGAAATAAAGGAAAGCACAAAAAGTTCAAATTAAGCTCTCTGTGTGATGCCTAAGAACAAGTTAGTGAACATTTTGATAAAGCTGAAATGATTTTTTAGCTGCGTTTGCGTCCAACTCAGTGGGTCCCATCACTGTTTATGAAACCCGCAAGTACTTTTTTTTTAAAAAAATCATTAAAAGTGGGGTCTCACAGCACTATTCACACATTTAAAAATTAATTTGTTATAGTGTTTTCAGTTTTCAGCAATAAACGATATCCAAATAGACCCTTAATCTTTTAAGGTTAGGTAGCTTGCCGTAAACTCATGAAAAACGAAGGGGAGAATGCACACTTTCCTAGTTGTATTAGTCCTATTGGAGATGCACAAGATGTCTTTCCCTACTAATAATGTTTTATGCAACTAATGTTCAACAAAAAAAAAAAGTATTATGCAATTAATGCTCCATTTGTTTTGATGTAAACTATTTTACAGTATTTTTTTTTTTTTTTGTAAAATATTTATAGTCAACTAAAACAACCAAGGAAAATTTGGCAACTCGGCCCAACATATCAACCCTCAAAAACCGACCTAACTCATCAGGATAAATTATTTTTGGTCAATTGATGGATTGGCTGCACAATCCATACTAGGAAAAAATACATCATATTTTCGTATCATGAGTCCTCCCTTGTGTTAAACATGATACACATCCTCTTACAAGAGATATCTATCCATCTCATGCTCCTCGAGAGATGGATGAGACTGGACCCTCTGAATTACTGACAAGACCTATTATTGTGTGTCCTTTAACAAAGAGTACCTTGTGAATGAAAAACCTAAGATAATCCAGGAGGCGGGCCTTCACTTTAGCTATATGGTCACCAGCTTCGTATCTTTCTTTCAGTTGTTGGCTTGTTGCTGAGACCTTTTTTCTTGGATTTTTCCTTCTAATTCTAGATGATAGCCACATGGATCACTTTTTTCCTAGCATTATTTACAATCCCAATCACACACACACATATATATACATAGAAACAATCACAAATATTATAAGTCTGTTACTACAACCATTTTTATAAACTTTGCCATAATTTGTGCATGTGGCAATTTGTAAGTAGCGAAATTGTAGACCCACATAGACCTATTTTTTTCACAACTTACAACTTGTTACATAGACGAGTTGTAACAAAAGTTGTGGTAATTGTTGTGGTAGTAACTTACTCCACCAAATATGGCTAGTGATTGACTTACCTTTGTAACAAGGAGTTCCATCACGATTGTTTGTTTATGAGCAATAATTAATTATCCCCACGTAATTGTCACCCTCAGTCCATAGTAATTACAGTTGTCGTTTGCTACTACTACAATCATGGCCAAAATATCATTTTGGTTCATATATTGAGGTGTTTTATCAATTTAGTTCCTATATTTTGGTAACAGTTATTTTGATTTCTGTTATTTTCAACTTACAATCAATTTGGTCTAGTCTTTATCATTAACTTAGACACGTTGGTACATTGTACTTGAATAAGGATTACAATAGGAATTGTAATCTTTATTATTGTGAATAAACACTATGTTTGTTTCAGCATTAACGTTTTCTAGAAAATGATTCATTTTCTAAAGAGCGTTTTCTAGAAAACTATCTCATTTTCCAATATTTGGTAATAATCTTGAAAATGAGTTTGAGAATGTTTTCTGGTAGTAGTGTTTGATATGCAATTTTTTTTTTTTAAAAAATATTTATTGTATAATTTTAAACATGTGTATTATATAAACCAACTAATGTAATCATTATAAATAAAAAAACCAAGAATGAATTTGGTTTTCATACTAAAATTCTGACAATAGATACAATCAAAATTAATTAGTTGTTAAATTTTCATGATCTCCACCACTCATCTTGCTCATATATATAGACAATAACGTACGTACGTATGTACGCGCGCGCACGCACAAACATATAAATTTGACAGGGGAATACAATTTCAATAAATATAAATAACGATAACTTTTAATTGTCTACTCTTTTTGTTGGTATACTAATTGTCTATTATGGTCAACCACAAGTCTTCAAATAATGTATCTGTATAATATATCATCACTGCATAAAGTATTTGCCAACAAAAAAAGTATCTACCAACAAATGCAATTCTCCTAAATAATTATCATTCATTATATAACAATATTATTTGTCCACGGTAAAGATTGTCCCATGTCAATGCAATTTAGAGCAATATAGGTACTATGTTTAAACTTTTCATCTTTTACTTCATCCATTCTTTCTTCTTCTTCTTCTTCTTTATTATTATTATTATTATTATTGCACTTTATGTACGAAAAAGGTGTAACTTCTGCCTGGAATCCATCAAACCGAAAATTTCTTAGAGAAAAAATAAAATCAAGTATGAAATTCAAAGCAAAGAATTGAGATTTTGGTAGAAAGGAATGAAATAATTACAGCTGCAAATTTGTTTTCCTTTGCAAGTTGGAACTATTGACCGATCAATGAAGGAAAACAAAATCTAATCAGAGAATTGTGTTACAAAAGGGAGAGAAACATGGAGAAAAGAGAGAAGAGAGATAGTTAGAGAGAGAGATCTATAGGAAGAGGATAGACCAGAGTTAGCAACAATGAGGGTGTAAGGAGTGAAAGCAAAAGGAAGAGAGAAAAAGTGAGAAAGCTTACCATGAGAGAGAGAATGCGCCAAAAAATTATGTTTCCCACAGCTATAGACGAAGATAATATTTATAGGAGATGCAACGCATGAGAGAGAGGTTGTTTTCCAAAAAAAAAAATGAAAAACAACATATAGAAAATAAGCATTATTTTTAGAGAAATGATATGTCTACAACATTTTTACAATATTTTTACAACAAATCCTAAATGACATGTTGTTACTAGTTATTATTGTTGGGGCAAAAAAGTAATCTTAGTGTTAGTTTCAAATTTGAAACTATAACAACTAACCACCTGTGATTTGTTGTAAAATTGTTGTAGACGTAGTATCTCTTTTATTTTTATTAGGGTTTTCCATTAACCAAATATAGTTTTCTATTGACCAATTTTTTTTTGTGCTTCCAAACACTAGAAAATGTGAAAAAAAGTATATTTATAGAAGGTTTTCCAGCAAAACAAACAAAGCGAAAATGTGTCTTTTTTTTTTCCTTTTTACTCCCTTTGGAACCACCAAGGGTGTCTTCCGAGGTTGTGGCACTGTTTTTTTTTTTTTTTTTTTCTCTCGTGGGATCTAGGGAAACACAAATATCTCTGTTACTTGACTCTCCTTCATTATTGGTACTCTCTTTGAAGCTTTTTGTCAATGGAGGATCTTACTAGGAATTGGAGTAATTTAACTCTCTTTGAAAAGGAGGACTCGGTGTTTGCTCTTACACGAGTTGAATTGTCCAAGGAATACATTGTAGTTGCAAAATTTCTGACTCCACGGTACCTTGTTATGGAAGTAGTGGTGCGGACTTTCAAACAATTGTGGAGAACGATGAATGGCTTTAAAATTCGAAACATGGGAAATCATGTGGTGCTTTTTATCTTTGATAATATGTCTGAAATGGAAAGGATCATTGAAAATCAACCTTGGAATTTCGACAAGCATTTGGTGGTCATGGAAAAATTTGAGGAGTCCTCGAAACTCAATGAGTTAACTTTTGATAAAGCGTGGTTTTGGGTGCAAGTTCATGATATTCCAGTCCATTTTATGTCAAAACAAGTGGCAGAGAACATTTGTGATATTATTGGAGAGGTGCGTAGGTTGCCAGAATCAACTGAGGATGATGGAGGAAAATTCATACAGGTTCGTGTTAGACTGGATATTAATCTTCCGCTATGCCGAGGGAGAGTGATTATGGTGGAAAACGGTAAGAAGTCTTAGGTGCGGTTTTAATATGAGCGACTTCCAAATATATGTTATTGGTGTGGGAGGCTAAATCACAATGATAGGGACTGTGAAGTGTGGATTCAAAGCAGGGGAACTTTGACATCAGAGCAAAAACAATTCTGCCCCCATCTTAGAGCCAAATATTTACAGTCAGGAGGGAAGAATGTATTTTTTGTTCCAAGAATCTTTGACAGAGAGGTCCCCAAGACGATAAAAACAAAGGCGGCAGAGGTTAACAATGGTGTTCCATTGGAGGTAGGAGTTCATGGGAGTGACATGGTGGAGAAGGAGACAGGTAGGGCTGATAGTGAAGAGGTTGAAACTCAAAATGAGGTAACGGCTTCATATGGAAAGCAATCAATGATGGTAGATGTTGGGAAGGAAACGGAAAAATTAAATTCCCACAATAGCACAATCCCGAAAATCCCTCCTCCTAATAATTCGGGATTGGCTTTTTTTTTTTTTTTTGGATACAAGATAGAATTCTACTCTAGTCTAATCTAAGTATATGTGTGTGAAGCTTCCTTCTAGAGACTTGAACCCCGACCCTTACCCCCCACACTCCACAAGCACTTATACTTGTGGAGTGACCATCGCACCAAGGGTGTGTGTAGGTAATTCGGGATTGGCTTTGAATGAGAGTAATATCAGTCAGAAAACTGTTGTGATTGACATGCCAATCAATTGCCATGATTCAGGGAGTTTTAATGTGGAAGCCCTAGCACCAACATTAATCAATAACGTGCTTCCCACTCAAGTCATTAAGATACCACGTGATGACAATAATCCAATCCCACAGGCAACTATGTTCACGTCGAAGCAATTTGAAGCACGCAAGGCCCGGATCCTCAGTCAAGCAAACCTGTGGGGAACTCCAATGAAATATCCCCTCCAACTGGCAAGTGGACCCGCCTACTTAGAGCTCAAACATCCACTCCATCACACCACGGGTCTCTTGAAACGATTGCCTTGGGCAAAAGATCCGTGGATGACAGCTGGAGTCCAATGGAAGTTACAAACAAGAGACTACAGTTTTTTATGGAGAATGATTAACAATCACAGATATTGGCGGAGGCTGTTTCACAAACTGCCAGAAGCAATGAATCTCTTAGTATGAAACTGTCGTGGGCTTGGGAACCCACGGACAGAGAGAGCTTGTTGAAATTTTATGAGCAAAAAATCCTTCTATCGTATTTACAATCAAGACATGGGCAAATGAAGCAAGGCTAGATCGAATTCTTAGTACCATCAATTTCGATAAAAAATGGGTGGTACTGAGAACAACAAGAGGAGGTGGACTGGTTCTATTTTGGAAAAATTCAGTGAAATTAGAGGTGATGGATTCACATAGATATTACATCGATGCAGTTATCAATGGGGGTATGGAAGATGTTTGGAGATTCATAGGTTTTTATGGGGAGCTAGATATAGCTAGGAGGGGTGAAGCTTAGGATAAGTTAAGAACCCTTAATCGGGATAGGAATATACCATGGCTATGTGCTAGGGATTTCAACGAAATCACTAGCCAGGATGAAAATTTAGGGAAAGCTTTAAAAAACAATAATCAGAGGTAGCTATTTAGGGAGGTAATCAATGAATGTAGATTTATGGATTTGGGATTCACCGGGACAAAGTACACACAGAGTAGACACTTCGAAAAATGGTGTGTCCAGAGAGACTAGATAAGGGATTAGCAAATAATGGTTGGTTTTTGTAGTTTCCAATAGCTCAGGTACAACATATATCTTGCATTACTTCAGATCATATGCCCGTATTTTTTAATCTGTTTGGGTTGGAAATACCAGTGAGAAAGAGACTTTTTAGGCTTGAAGAGATGTCGCTATCCGATTTGAGGTGTGGAGAAACAGTTGAAGCTGCTTGGATAAATATGGAGGGAGCAAATTCAGATAACAAAATTCTAAAACAGGTGGAAAAATGTGGGAAGGACCTGACTTGGTGGAATCACAATTGTTTTGGGAATGTTCAAAGGGAGTTAGAGAAGGAAAAAAAAGAGCTTGTATCAGCAAAAAGAGTAGCAATGAGGGGTAGCAATAATTCTCTAATCAAAATTTTAAAGGCTGAGATAAATGTTTTACTTGATAGGGAGTCCAAAATGTGGGATCAAAGATCAAGGGTCCTTTGGTTGAGCAAGGGGGATAACAATACTAAATATTTCCATACCAAGGCAACGAAGAGATTTAGAAAAAATACGATCATGGGTATTCGAGCACAAGATGGAAGATGAGAAGATCAATCAGAAGCGATTGGTCAAAGCTTTATCCGATACTACTTTGATTTATTTTCATCTTCATCTCCCTTAGGGATACAAGAAGCTCTCCAAAATATCCCACTAGTAGTGACAGAATCTTTGAATGATGAACTGGTGGGTGAATTCCAAGAGTGGGAAGTAGTACAAGCACTAAAATAGATGACTCCTTTGAAGGCACCAGGTCCTAATGGCATGCTGCCACTGTTTTATCAACACTTTTGGTCAACGATAGACTCTAATGTTACCAATTCTATCCTATCTTGGCTCAATAAAGGTACATTACCTTCACCTGTTAACCACACTTTTATTACTCTTATACCAAAAGTTGATAGTCCTGAATTAGTTACTTAATTCCACCCCATTAGCTTGTGTAATGTATTATACAAAGTTTTCTCAAAGGTCCTAGCAAACCGCTTGAAAAAAAAAAAAAAAATCCTACCAAACCTTATTACTGAAAACCAATCGGCCTTTGCTAAAAATAGACTCATATCCAATAATATACGTATTGCTTTTGAGACTTTACATTGCATGAAAAACTATAAATCTAGAGGTGATGGTTTTATGGTCTTAAATTG
Source organism: Quercus suber (assembly GCF_002906115.3). Lineage (NCBI taxonomy): Eukaryota > Viridiplantae > Streptophyta > Magnoliopsida > Fagales > Fagaceae > Quercus > Quercus suber. The sequence goes on along the minus strand of NW_027069799.1, from coordinate 168,136 downwards.
GATATGAGCAAAGCTTATGACAGGGTTGAGTGGGTGTATTTGGAAAGTCTTATAAGGAGAATGGGCTTTTGTGAGAGATGGGTCAATCTCATTATGGTATGTGTAAGAACTGTCATGTACTCAATTTTGGTAGGAATGAAAAAAGTGAGTTGCAATTTGGTTCTCTTGATTGTTGTTCGATTGCTCTCGATTCCTCTCGATTGTTGTTTGATTGCTGTTTGATTCCTCTCGATTGATCGAAAGTCGCATATCAGCAAAAAATCAGTAAATATAAAAAGTCCATAGCTTGTCCATTTAAAGCCGAAATTGCGATCTATTTTTCCAGTATTTAAAGGACATTATAAGCTAAATAATTAACCTAAGTAATCACTTGATTAATATATTAGGTTAAACAATCTGGTTTAAGGGGTCTAAACAGAACAATTATGTTGCTATATGTCAAAAATTATATATATACATATTGATGGTGAACAAGTGTGATTAGAGAATATTCCTCCGATTTTGCTTTCCAGTGTCACATTAGCAATAGCACAATAATTTTCATAATAGATCCATGGGCACTGCAAATCATGAAAAAAAGAAAAAACAAAAACAAAAAAATTGGTAGCATTAGTTTTCATTGTTGGGAAAAATTCTATATAAGTGGAAATAAATTTCAACAAGCACAACAGAAGCACAACCACACAAGAACATAATAATTTATTTGTAAAATCATTTCTCCTTGAAGGGAAAAACTCCAAATAATTTCACTATATTAAATAAAAATTACAACATTTTTCATTCACTACTCTTTTCCTCACTATTTATCTCTCACAATTTTCTCTTGCTCTATGTATTTTTCTCCTTTTTTTGCTTGCTCTCACTCACGCAATTTTTCAAGAGTACACTGTCCTCACACTCTAGGACTCTCTTTGCATCAAATGACTGAATGACCTTTCCTTTTATTTCTGCATCTTTATCTTCTTTTCTTCCTTCCACACGCTTGTCATCAATTCACAATAAATGCAAGCCAACTTGCCTTGACTTTTGTACATAATATTAGAGAAAAAGATGACTTCAATTCTTCCTTTTTGGCAAGCTTCTTTAGGAAGCTCCTTTAAATTTTCTGGCTTCTCAGCAGCTTGTCCAACAAGCTCATTTAATGAGCTAAGCCAAGGTGTAGGCTGGACCCATGTGGTGCAATGCACCCAACATTCGTATCCTTAAATCATTCCATCTCTATAAATCCAATAAACAAAATTTCCAATTTGTGAACGAAAGATGTTCAAATCAATTCAAAGTTTATTTTATGGCCTCTCCCAAAGAATCCCACCGAAGCATTCTTGATGGTGATAAAAAAGATAGAAGAAAAAGAGAGTTTCTCCCATGCCATGCAGCTAGTGACATCCATTGTGCTGCCCATGACCTTAAGGCCATTGAGCTTGGGGTTTTTAATATCTTAGCCAAAGCGCGTCCTGGAGCCAAGCTCTCTCCTTCACAAATTGTAGCCTAGATGCCCACCAAGAACCCCGACATAGCCACACCACATTCTTAAGCTGTTGGTCCGCGACTCTGTGCTTGGCTGTGCTATGGTTGCTGACAATGGGAACATTGGGTCTTTCCAAAGGCTCTACAGTCTTACTCCTATGTCTAAAGACTTTGTGCCGAATGAAGATGGTGTTTCATTGGGTCCCTTAATGGCCTTGCTTCAAGACAAGGTCTTCCTTGGCTAGCTGGTGTGTCATGTCTTTTTTCTTGTTTTTAGATCTGCTTCATATACATTACCTTGCTCTGAATTGCTCAGTCTTAGGGTCATATTTTATATAATATGTCAATCCTTTAACAGAATGCACTTTATTTATAATTTGGTAGATCTAAGTTGGGTTTAATACATCAAGAATATGTTGTTCAAGTATATCAAGTGTTTGTATTAAAGATATAAAGACTGATCTAAGAAACAAGTGAAGAAAAGTTGTTTCATCAAGTCTCGACAGATAGCTCGATAGATACTACTATTGAGACTAAATGAGAAGCTTGACAGATGCCTTGATAGAAGCTCAATCTATCGAGGATTACGATTTTAAGATTTCCAGATCTGAAATTCGAGCCAAGCTTATGTATTTGTTTAGGGTTTCTTTTCTCACAAACCTAGACATATATAAAACTTATTTTAAGAGCCGTCACACACAAATACAGAGACCAACTGCGTTTTTACGCTATAGGATTTTATAACCAAGTACTTCTTGATCTTCATTGTTGATGAAGTGAAAAACTTTGTAGCCAACAACATCCATTCAAGTTGTCAGATTTAGTCACATACTGGGATCCATGCAAAAGGGTTAGTCACAGATTGGAGATCTATGCATCAAGGGAAAGAAGGCTACTAGAAGATTAAATCCAATTGGGTATTGGAGTAAGGGTTCAACTATAAGTTGGTATTTCAGAATAGGCGAGAGTAGTGGTAAGATTCCTTATATTTGTAACCACTTGATTGTTGATTAGTGAATTCTTGAGAGTGGTGACCTTAAAATCACCCAGTGGGGTTTTTGCCTTGCGAGAGGTTTTTCCCATTTGTCAACAAATCACCATGTCTAATTTATTTTTCGTTGCATTTAGTTTATTTGGTGATTTGTTGGTGCCTCCACGATTCGCATGTAATTTGCCCTAATTAATCAACTTAGGTAATTGAATTAATTAACCGAGCTCAAGTTATCTTAACCCAACACTCAACAATGGGTGGGGCAAGGTAATACAAAGTCTCGTTATTTACATCGTTGAGGAAGCAATGTAGATGTCATGATTCCCGACAACTTTGGCACTCCCTGGAAATGGGTTTGTTATGAAACCCTAGTCTAGTACTCCTACTCTAGTGGTTCATCACATTTGGTATACAATTAATACATGCATGAGTGGATATCCCACATACAGATTATTATTATTATTCTTTTAATTTGAGAAATTAATACGACACAATTAGACCCATATATATTAAGCTAAAACTCCAACAAACTAATTCACATGCTGCTAAAATTTGTAATAAAGAGATATGGTATCTAACCTAACTTTGTTGTAGGTCCCAATTGAAATATACAATTCTTGAGGGAGGAATTCTATTCAACAAGGTCTATGGCATGCATATGTTTGAGTATCCTTCCTTGGACCCTAGGTTCAATCGGGTTTTTCCAAGTTAGGGTGGTATGACCACCTTGACTTGGAAAAAAATTAATTATTATATGTAAATTTTAAAAAATTTATGATTTTTTATCCTTAAAAAATATTTGGGATCACCCTAAATTTTTTTAGGCTCTACATAATTACACTTTGGACAAAATTTAGTAACAAACTTGGTTGTAGATTAAGACTACAACTCCACTTAATATTTTATCTACCATTAGATTATATTATCTTCTTATATCCTCTATACTTGCAAAATTTCAAAAAGATCAAGTATCAAAAGTTATGTCATCACTCAAATCCTTAAATTTTGAATTTTTGTTGTCTAAAATTATACATAAAAAAAATAAATTTATAGATTAAATAGTAAATAACATCTGATTGACATGAAATTTAACATGTGTTTTAAGAATATAAAGAACATACAATTTAACATTTAAATTTTCAAAATAAATGACCATATTAATTTGTTTAATGAGAGTTATAGTCTTAGACTACAGCTTGTTTGTAGTTAAACTTTGATCCTGTTAACAATATATTAGGTCCTTACAAACAAAAAGAAAAAGCCTAAGAAAATTTTTATGGAACTAAAATTTTGAAAAAGATGTAATTTACAGCATTGATAATAAAAATATCGTGTACAGATTTTATTATCAGAAAATTCAAAAAGAAAATTGTAAAATTTTATGTCTTCGTGTGCATGTGTGTGTGTGTGTGTGTTTTTTTTTTATTTTTATGGTCAATATATGAAATTCTATTTTTATTAAATTTTATATAGTTTAAGTTTCTTAATGACCATCCTATAAAATATTCCTAGAACCACCACTGGTTGAAGGTATGCATATAGGAAAACTTTCAACACTCTCATAAATGCTCCCCAAGCTGCCCACCATTCCTTGCTTTTTGAGAAGCGCAATGAAAGTTCCAACGGGCAGGGCTACAATGTGAATGAGGAAGTCGATGAAATCCTTGCCAGCTTCAGCAAAAAGCACTCTATGGCTTTCTTTGTCTATAAGAAGTTTCAAATTCACATTGGTTTCTTCCATGGACTTTTTCTAACCTTATGTACATGTTGCTTGGCGAACCATACTTAGAACTTAAGAAATCCTGAATAGTCTTATTGGTGAACCACAGTTCAATGTCGGCCACGAAACGAGGACTTATGAAAAGTTCATTGTAATTATCTCCTAGCTTTTCTTTTTCTTTTTTTTTTTACCTTTATTTATTTATTTATTTTGAGATGGTTTTTTTTACCTTTAAGACTTGGGTTCGATTGCTAAAAGCAATTATATAGTACATAAAGTTCATATTCTGACACCTCAGATCTTTCTTTTGTATCAGCACGTACCAATTTGAAACCTTTCTTTAGTAAATACTCAATTCTAGTGGGGAAGCCTTTTTTTCTTTTCTTTTTTTCAATTTTTCAAAAGGCAAATAAAGCAATGTTTCTTATGAAAAGCAACTCTGGCAATTAGTTGATGAACTTGACGTTGGCGATGGTCTAGGAGTTGCTCTTAGCTTCATCACTTCCGGATATCCCCACGTCAAAGGCATTTATTTCGACTTACCTCATGTTATACAACATGCCCCACTGTATTCCAATATTATTTTAACTCATAGTATCTTTTTTTCACAATATTGTTAAGGATTTTTCGTATCTTATCCATTTAAAGTTTGATTAACCATGATTTTAAAAACCGGCACATCATTTTTGCTCCCTATTCCCATTTTTTACCAGTTTTTAATTGGTTTTGGCCAATTTTAGGGTTTTTAATCAAACTGGGTTGGTGACCGGTTCCCAGTTGAACCGATTCAACTAGCCGGTCCGATTTTTAAAACGATGGGATCAACATATGAATTTTATGGAATAATAATGCTAATATCATAATTTTAAAAGCCTAGATAGGCTGTAAAAATACATAAGTTATGTAGATAAAGAGGCGCGTTAACTTATGTTTCTAGCGTGGAACATTTAGGAGGAGATACGTTCGAAAGTATTCTTAAAGGGACAACATTTTCATGTAGAACCCAGTGAGGTTGGCTGAGTGGTTGAACATTCAGTCTCAAAGTGGCTGTCTCAAATGGAGGTGAAAGAGCCCAAGTTCTAGCCCCAACACTTTGGAAAAACTCCCTAGGCTAGCACTTTGGTGTAGGCAGGAATTGAATCTTAAATTTCTTATACAACCATCAGCTATTTTATCAGTTTAGCTAACTGAAATTCATATTATTAGTTTTAATTTAAAACTACTATTAAAATTACTTTTTTTTTTATCACTTAAAATTTTTTGTAAAAATATTGTGAAAATAGTATTTTTAAGATTTACATAATAATGATTAGAAAAAAAAAAAGGGCAGTTATCAACTTATCATCATGAATCTTTGACATCCTTCTAGACTTTATTTGACCCTTCATTACTCATTTTCATTTCTCACCGAAAAAGCAAGAGGAAAAGCAAGAAGGAAAGTAGCCATGGGCAGGAAAAGGCGTCAGAAGGCAAGACAAATGGCTGCTGCTGCTGCTGCGGCTTCATCATCTTCAGCACAAACCCACATCGTCATCGGCCCAACAACAATCATTGATGGCCAAGAGTTACAACGCATTCAAAAAAGAGAAGAAGAAGAAGAAGCTTTCTCTGCGGCCATGGAACTGGTGTACGGGTCAACGCTACCCATGGCTATACACACAGCCATAGACCTTGGTGTCTTTGACATCTTGGCCAATGGGGGTCCCAGTGTCACGCTCTCTGCTGAGGAGATTGTGGCCCAAATGCCCACTACGAACCCGGACGCACCAGCCATGATTAACCGCATTTGTAGCCTACTGCTGCACCATGGCGTGCTTGGTGTCTCTTTGGATGATGATATTTTTCACAGGCGATACTGTCTCACTTCAGTGTCCAAGTACTTTGCGCGGGGTAACCAACAAGATGGGGTTTCCTTGGCACCCTTGATGGATTTGGTTCATGACAAGGTTTACTTGGATAGTTGGTCAGTGACTCAGTCATCACTTTTTGAATTTTTTATTCATTTTCTCTAATCATAAAGAAATCCCCTTATTTCTTTATTCGTTTTAATTAGTTCTGTTTTGCAATCTTCATGTCATGCTTTGTGATTTGTTCCCTTATGGGCCATAGAGAATGTTCCTTGGATAATTTGCTTGAATCCACAGCACTATTTGACATACATAACTCGTTGATTAGTCAATTTGTTATATTACTTTTGCCCCCACTTGGTGCTGATCATTTTTGTTAAGTTTTTGGACTTACATTTAACTTTTATGGTAATAGTTTTATACTAGAATGATAAACGAAAATGACAAACTTGCATAAGGACAAAGTGTTGTTAATTCAATACTTAGATTTATTATTATTGTTGTTATTTTGTTTTTTGGGGTGGTGGGACGAACACTCGAACCCCGACATGGGAGACGGGAGTGGTAGATGCCATCTGGCTACAAGACATTTGGGTATTTGGATTTTTGTTCATTGTTGTTATTATAATCATTGTTACCTATTAGGAATTGTAGTTGTGGCTGGTTTTTTGGCATAGTCAAAAGTAGTTTAATAATGTGGTCTAACACCCATCTCAAAGGGATTACCTGTGTGCCTTATGCTAGTTGTTCCCAGACTTCATCCAAATTTTGCTAATGGTGGCTAACTTTGTTGTTGAATTGAATGAATGTTAGGTCTCAACTGAAGAATGCCATTCTTGAAGGCGGACTTCCATTTAGCAAGGTCCATGGAATGCATGCCTATGAGTATGCTGGCAGGGACGGCAGGTTCAGTCAAGTTTTCAACACAGCAATGTTCAGCCACACTGCGATAGTTGTTAAGAAGATCCTTGAGTTCTTCAAAGGTTTTGAGAACCTCAAGCAGCTGGTTGATGTTGGGGGTGGCATTGGAGTGGCACTTAACTTAATCACTTCCAAATACCCCACTATGGAGGGCATTAACTTTGACCTGCCTCATGTCATAAAACATGCCCCACCCTTTCCTGGTATGATGTCTCTTCGATATATAATATTTGAAATAATATTGTGGAGTTTTTGTGTCATTTCTCCAAAGGTAACTTTCAATTTGACGAGCTCTCTTATGGGCATTTGAAATTGATATGATCAATAAACTGGTTGGTGATATATTGCGTTTTATATTTCATCACTTGATTTGATTTAAGTGCAGTTCCACCAGGTCTCTTCTCTTGTACTGTCTACTGTACTCTTTACAACCTTCATATTATCAATTTCTTTGTACCACATCGCTCCAGAACTGCATTCTAAATTGAGAGAAACAGAGAGAGTAACTCCAAATCATCTATCATTTGAGATGGCCAAAATGGAAAATCTCATATTGTCTGTTGAGATTGATTATTTAAATCTTGCCAACTCAATATTACTGATTTGTGGTTGTTAATGCATGACTGCATGTTTCAAGAACCTAGATGGCCTTTCGGGATTAGTTCATTGAATGCTTAGATTAAAGGATGTGTTAATTTGTCTTGCAGGTGTGAAACATGTAGCCGGAGATATGTTCGAGAGTGTTCCAAAAGGAGATGCCATATTTTTGAACGTGAGTTTTTGAGTTTTTCTGGCATTATTTCCTTATTTACTTGTGTTGGGGAGATAAATATCTTGGGAAGTTTTCTTGAGTAATTAATATAACATATAGAGACACACTTTAACCTAAAAGGCCTAAGCCCAATGAGTATGTGCTCAATTATGTTATATTAACCACTAATTCTTCTCATCTTTATTCAATGTAGGACTTCACTCATACGTGTAACCCAACAGTTGTTGGGAATTCAACCAAAATTCCAACATATGAGAAACAAAAAATATAGAGAAAACACACATCAAAGAAAAAAATCACACGCACAAGACAATATTTACGTGGTTCGGCAATTTGCCTACGTCCACGGAGTTACAGGGATTTCACTATTATCAGGGAAAAATACAAAGTGTGGCCACAGTGTTTTTTCTCTCTTTAAAAAACACAACAACAATTACAAACCCTAATCACAAAATCGGCTTTTATATTCTATACACAAAATTACAATGGGCTACAAAACAGGCCAAAAATAAACTAGGCTCCACAAAACCCAACAAATCTCCCACTTGGAGACTAGTTCAATTACCAACATCAGCCGCTATCCTCCAAAAGCAATCCCTCATCCCTGCAACTCATCCACCTGTCCTTAAGTTAGAAGGCCAACTGAAGCTACACACAGCTTCAGCTTCTCAATAGTGACACCCTTAGTCAACATGTCGCCGGGTTCTTAGATCCACATATCTTCTCAAGTATTACCAATTTATCTTCAACAAAGTACCAGATAAAGTGGTATTTTGTCTGTATATGTTTCGACTTTGAACAAAAAGCCGAATTTTTAGCAAGAAAAATTGCACTCTGACTGTCACTGTATAGAATGCCCATCTCCTGCTTCTTACCTAATTCATCTAAGAAACCATGTAACCAAATCATCTCCTTTCCAGCTTCAGTTGCTGCAACATACTCAGCTTCTGTAGTAGACAAAGTAACAATCTTTTGCAGATTTGAAGCCCATGATATAGTTGTACCATCCAGAGTAAATATAAACCCAGTAATACTCTTTCTACTATCAATATTGCCAGCAAAATTAGCATCTACATAACCCTGCAATTTCAAACTTGCACCTGTGAAGTCAAAGACATGTATATGATGAACCCTTCAGATATCTCAGAATCCACTTGACTGCCTCTCAATGCTACTTTCCAAACCTACTTATGAATCTGCTCACAACTCCCACTGCATGTGCAATGTCTGGTTTTGTACACACCATAGCATACATCAAGCTGCCAATAGCTGAGGCATAGGGCACCTTGCTCGTATGGTCCCTTTCTTCTTCTGTCTTCGATAACTGTTCTTTGCTTAATTTGAAATGACTGCCCAAAGGTGTGTTCACTGGTTTAGCTTCATTCATGTTGAACCTGCTGAGAACTTTCTTCACATACTCTAACTGTGAAAGTTTCAATATACCATTAGCCTTATCTCTAATGATTCTCATACCAAGGATTTGTTTTGTAGCTCTCAAATCCTTCATTGCAAATTATTTTGACAATTGCTTATTCAGATTATTAATCTTCTAAATGCTAGACCCTACAATGAGCATATCATCCACATACAACAGAATTGTCAAAGAATTTGACATAACAACAATGATCAGCTTCACATCTCTTGAATCTAATTCTATGCATAAAACTGTCAAATTTCTTGTACCATTGTCTTGGAGCTTGTTTTAGGCCATACAAGTTCTTTCTCAGTTTGCAGACTAGATTTTCTTGTCCCCGAACAATGAACCTTTCTGGCTGAATCATGTAAAGGTCTTCCTCCAAGTCACTATGAAGGAATGTCGTCTTCACATCTAACTGCTCAAGATGTAAATTTTCTGCAACCACCATTCCCAGCACCAATCTAATTGTTGACATCTTCACAACTGGAGAAAATATCTTTATGTAGTCAATGCCCTCTTTCTGCTGGAACCCTTTAACAACTAATCTGACCGTGTAACGTTTATTACCATCATGCTCATTCTTTATTCTGTAAACCCACTTGTTATGCAAAACCTTCTTTCCTACTGGCAATTTAGTCAGTTCCCATGTCTGATTCCCCAACAAAGAATTCATCTCATCCTTCATGGCTAACTCCCACTTGCTCGAATTTTCATCTTGCAAGGTTTCATTATAACACTCTGGCTTACCACAATCAGTCAACAGGAGATAATTTAAAGCGGGTGAATAACGCTGTGGAGGTCTAATGTTCCTGGAAGATCTACGAACTTTAGCTATAGGTGTACTCTGATCTACCTGTGAATCTACATTCTCCTTATCTTCTTCACCCCTTTTCTGAACAGTACTTTTAGTCAATCCATCTAAGTTTACAAACTCGGATTTCTTTTGATCTATCTCTGTAACATTTGACACTACAGTTGACCTGACCTTGTACTTAACTTGTTCATTAAATATCACATTTCTACTTCTGATGATTTTCCTGTTTTGTTCATCTCAAAACCTATAGCCAAATTTCTCATCACTATAACCAATGAAAAAACATATTTTAGACTTTGCATCAAGTTTACTACGAGTATTAGAATCAATATGAACATAAGAAACACAACCAAAAACTTTTAAATATAAAAACTTTACTTCTTTACCGCTCCAAACCTCCTCAGGAAGTCTGAACTCCATTGGAACTGATGGCCCTCGATTTATCAGGTAAGTTGCAGTGCTAATAGCATCAGCCCAAAAAGTTTTTGGTAGTCCAGCATGCAGCCTCATACTCCTAGCACGCTCATTGAGAGTTCTGTTCATGTGCTCAACCACACCATTCTACTGTGGTGTCCTAGGAATGGTCTTTTCCATCCTAATTCCCTGTGCAGCACAATACTCACTGAACCCTCCATCTATGTACTCTCCTCCATTATCAGATCTTAAACATTTTAGTTTTAGCCCCATTTCTGTCTCAACCATGGCCCTTCCACTTCTTAAAAATTTCAAATACATCAGATTTATTTTTCAGAAAATAAACCCATACCTTTTTGCTTGAGTCATCAATGAAAGTGATGTAGTACCTTGAATCTCCAAGGGATGCAACCGGAGAAGGCCCCCACAAATCAGTATGTACTAACTCCAATTTTTCAACCTTCAGTGTCCCGCCAGTTTTCAAGAAGCTTACCTTTTTCTACTTTCCTAAGATGCAGCTTTCACACATGTCAAACTTAATGGACTTCAATTCTGGTAGTTTTCCTTTTGACAGCAGCATCTTCATCTCTTTCTCATTCATGTGACCAAGTCTGCGGTGCCATAGGCTTGTATCAGTACTTGCATCAGCAACTACAATTGTGTCTCTTAGACTTGAGGTCATATAGAGAGTATCAGTCTTCTTTCCACGAGCCAATACTCTAACTCCCTTTGTAACCTTCCAAGTACCACCAACAAATAGTATTGCATGCCTTCATCATCAAGTTGTCCAACAGAAATCAGATTCCTCCTCAAGTCAGGAATATGTCGAACATTCTCTAGTAACCAAACAGACCCATTGGGCAACAATATCCGGACGTCTCCCATACCTACAACATCCAAGGCTGAACCATCAACCAAATACACCTTACCAAAATCACCTACAACATAATTCTATATGATTTCTCGGTGTGAAGTGGTATGAAACGAAGCTCCTGAGTCCAAAACTCAATCATCAAGTACACTGTCTACTGTAAGAAGTAATGCATCATGTACCTCTTCTGTTACAGCATTAGCAGAATCATCTTCATTCATCTTCTTAGGATTTTTGCATTGGTTCCTAAAGTGACCTGTTTTCCCACAATTCTAGCATTGTACTTATTGGCCTGATCTAGATTTACTTCTATTCCGATTAGTATTTCTGGATTTTGATCTGCCCCGATTTGAATTTCTGTTATTACCTCTGCCTATCAATTTCTACAGACGATAATTGATTTGTGATAGTGTTAAATTTGCTCAGATGTTGTGCTACTAATGCATTCTCTACCATCTTCAAATTGAACAGTTTCTTCCAGACACCTTTCCTGCTTCCTCTGCCATTGCTCCCACTCAAACCTAACCCTAGGCTCTGATACCACTTGTTGAAGAGATAAACACCTTGGGGAGCTTCTTTTGAGTAATTAATATAACATATAGAGACACACTTTAACCCAAAAAGCCTAAGCCCAATGGGTATGTGCTCAATTATATTATATTAACCACTCATTCTTCTCATCTTTATTCAATGTGGGACTTCACTCACACGTGTAACCCAACAATCTCCCCTTCATATGTGAGTCTATGCCACTCTGTGGGCTTCAAAACTTCTCTGTGGGCTTCAAAACTTCTCTGTAGGCCATGAATAAGTCCTACTCACTTCCCCTTTGCCTAATAGGTTTTTCACTTCATCAGCGCTTCATCCATGGGTCTCTCGTACGCTATCCATAGGAACCACATGTCAACCCCGCACGCACATCCATAGGAACCCCGCACGTCCATGTCCATAGGAACCTTGCACATCATCATTGTCTACCACCATTGGCAATAATACTTCTTTGTTGGGCTTTTTCCAAGATCGTTCGATAGCTTGCCTTGTCACCTTTGCCCCACACCACCATGGGCTCTGATACCACTTATTGGGGGGATAAATACCTTGGGGAGTTTCCTTAAGTAATTAATATAATATATAGAGACACACTTTAACCCAAAAGGCCTAATCTCAATGGGTATGTGCCCAATTATGCTATATTAACCACTCATTCTTCTCATCTTTATTCAATGTGAAACTTCACTCACACGTGTAATCCAACAACTTGTACTGATGACTTAAAGGACCATCTTTCTCTTTAATTAAGAAATAAATTCAGTAAATATCGTGAGATTATGGATATTATGCAGGGAATACTTCGTGATTGGAGTGACGATCACTGCTCGAAGTTGTTGAAGAACTGCTACAATTCTCTTCCAAAAAACGGAAAGGTAATCGTTGTGGAGCAAATTCTTCCAATTTTCCCAGAGATGACCACTTTTGCAATGGGCAAATCCCTACTTGATATGCTTATGATGACTCAAAAACCGGGAGGAAGGGTGCGGATGCAACACGAATTGTTTGACTTGGCATTTGGAGCTGGATTTAAGACCATTTCTTTTACTTGTTTTGTCTGTAATTCGGCTGTTATGGAGTTCAATAAGAAAGATTAGGAATCTGTATCGTTTGCACTGTAGGTTGAACGTATCTTTTGTAGGAGCTGTCAATCTCTTCTAAACTGTTTTGCCTAATTACTGAGATAGGGTGAGGACCAGTTTCTGGTGATATTATGATATCAATATGGGATGTTTTGTGTATATATTGGATAATGAAATTAGTCTTATTAATCAAGCTAATGATGGCACTCCTTGTATCTTCCATCGAATGGTGCAGCACCTGCATTCTCGGATGTGGATGCTGTGATTGGCTACCTTTTCATGTTAAGGGATTGCCAAGGCTCAGATTAGTTAGGGGAGCCTGTTTGTGGCTCATTATATGAGAATTGAGATTTTAGCTTCCTATTTTTCATCTCTCTCTGATTTTGCTCTGGTTTCTTTAATCATGAATCAGCCATTGAAGTGTGGTTTTACGACATTTCTGTGAGTCTATTATCACTATTGAAGTGCTCCTGTTGGGAGGTGTTTGATCTGGTCAGAGTCAAATTTTGTGACCAAAGGAATCATTCTTGTTGAGAAATATGTAGCAAGGTTTTTTGAAGGGCCATAACCTCAATCATTTTTTGGGTTTGTTGTCGATTTGAACATTCATAAAAAGCCCATATCTTTAAAGCTTGCTATCATGAAGCTTCTGTTGATGCATATAATCCTTGTGGTTTTTGCCCTGAAACCGAGAGTGGCAAATTTCATTTGATCACAAACTACCTTGCTCAGTATGCACAACTATCGACAAGTTTTCCCGCTGCAGGCTGCAGTATGAAAACTCCCGAGATGCTCAAAATAATCATAACATACCACATTTACTCTTAACTGATCATGATGTATGGTTACTTAGATCCTAGTTTGCTCTCTTACCATCGGAAAAGAGGTTCAAACTCACTAATATTATGTGACTCGAAATGTAAATATTTGTTTGCGGATGTATCTCCATCCCCTTCAGCTCTTTTCATTTCCTATTACCTGTTGCAAGTAATTGTGTTGAATATCTTACTCAAACTTTGTTATTAATCAGGGTCCTTCTCCTTTGCTCCCTCTAACTGAAGTTAATTATTTCTAGAGCTTGCCTGAAATTTTGTTGATGACCCATGCTGGAAAAAATTGTCTTAAAAATTCTTCCAAATGATAGCAATTATGTAATTGGAACTAAGTTTTTGGTGATAAGAGTCCAAATAGCAAATTGACACTAACCTGTCTGGTTTGAAATCCAGGTTCTTGTAAGCAAACCACTGGAAAGGAAAACAACATAGATGGTTGCATAAAAGAAATAAAGGAAAGCACAAAAAGTTCAAATTAAGCTCTCCGTGTGATGCTTTTAAGGTTAGGTAGCTTGCCTTAAATTGATGGAAAACGAAGGGGAGAATGCACGCTTTCCTAGTCGTATTGGAGATGCACAAGATGTCTTTCCCTACGGATAATGTTTTATGCAACTAATGTTCAGCCAAAAAAAAATGTATTATGCAACTAATGCTGAATTTTTTTCGACGTAAAATTTACAGTATTTTTTTTTTTTTTGGGTTATAAAATATTTATGGTCAACTAAAACAACTAAGGTAAATTTGACAATCCAACTCAACCCAACCCAACGTATCAACTCTCAAAAACCGACCTAGCTCATGAGGATGAGTTATTTTTGGTCAATTGATGGATTGACTGCACATCTTACATGAGGAAAAAAATACATCATATTTCTGTAATAGAAGTCCTCCCCTCTTGTTATACATGATATACATCCTCTTACATGAGATATCTATCCATCTCATGCTCCTCCAGAGATGGATGAAACTGGACCCTCTGAATTACTGACAAGTCCTATTATTGTGTCCTTTAACAAAGAGTACGGAAAACCTAAGATAATCCAGGAGGCGGGCCTTCGCATTCGCTGTACGGTAACCAGCTTCGTATCTTCCTTTCAGTTGTTGGCTTGTCGCTGAGGCTTTTCTTCTTGGATTTTTCCTTCTACTTCTAGAGGATAGCCACGTGGATCACTTTTTTCCTTGCATTATTTACTATCAAATCATAGGTATTCTAATGTTGCATTTGGGAACTTAGATATGAATTTGAATTTGAAATTAATAGATTTGAAATCAAAGGATTTGACATCTGTTAATTTTAGAAGTTATTTCAAATCCAAGCTTTTTAAATATTGAAAATTCTTGGTGGATTTAAGCCCCCTTAAGTCCAAATCTAAATCCAAATCTAAGAAATCCAAACATACCATAAGTCTATTTTCATAAACTTTGTCATGCCATAATTTGCACATGTAGCAATTTATAAGAGCATCCATAGCAGTAGTGCTAAATAGCTATATAGCTATTTTTAGCACCACCAAACACCAAAATATGCACTACAATAATGGAGTCAAATCTATATTTTTTAGCTCCACAACTACAATGCACAACTATTTTTGGCTGTGCACTGTAACTGAAAGGTAAAAAATATATATATATATATATATTTTTTTTTTTTAAAATATTGAAAATTTGAAAATTTTATTTTAAATATTGAAAATTCTTGGTGGATTTAAGCCCCCTCAAGTCGAAATCTAAATCCAAATCTAAGAGATCCAAACATGCCTTAAGTCTATTTTCATAAACTTTGCCGTGCCATAATTTACACATGTGGCAATTTATAAGAGCATCCATAGCAGTAGTGCTAAATAGCTATATTGCTATTTTTAGCACCACCAAACACCAAAATATGCACTACAATAGTGGAGCCAAATCTATATTTTTTGGCTCCACAACTATAGTACACAACAATTTTTGGCTGTGCACTGTAACTGAAAGATAAAATATATATATACATATATGTGTGTGTGTGTGTGTGTGTGTGTGTGTGTATTTATGCATTCACACTGTTTTTGATTATTTTAATTTTTTTTTTCTCCATGTCTCTCTCCTCACTCTCTCTTTCTCCATCGCTGCTGACCCATGCTTCAATCAGCCATCACCGCTGACCCACGCTTCAATCAGCCATCGTCGTCGACCACGCTCATCGCATTAACCCACTCCACTCCTCCACTCCTCACCGGCCTAACTCCCTTGCCCCATGCCACTGAATTAACCCAACGATCCGGTGAGTAATCCACACCACCCTCTGCTATAAACAAAAATAATCTACAACCACCACAAAACACAAACCCACATCACAAATCACAAACCCACAACCGATCAATTAGAGTAGAAAGAAAGATCCCAAACCCATGGCACAACCCACAAACCCGCAACCCCGACTGAAGAATGCCGACGTTCTCAGTGGCCCAAGAGGCCCTCATCCACGACAAGATCCTTGAGAGCTTTGACGATGAGTTCGTCTCTGGCGCCGGCGAGGAAGGTTTCAAGATGGTGATGGGTGGGAAGGAGAGAGTGGCGACGAGACTTGCTGGGAAAAAAAGGGAGAGAAGTGAGAGAGAAGAGAGAAGTGAGAAGTGAGAGCGGATATTGGAGAGAGGCAAGACGCGGAGATAGAGAGAAAGAAAGAAATTAATAAAATAATGTAGTAGATATATTATTTTATTGTGATGTTTATATTATTTTATTGTGTTGAAAGCTAAAATAGATCCACTAATACTGGATGTTTTGTAAAGTGAGTAGATAAAATAAATAAAATGGATTTTTGTGGTGCTAAATAGCTTAAAAAATAGCACAATTGCTATGGATGCTCTAAATAGTGGAATTTTAGACCCACATAGATCCACTATTTTTTTTTCACTACTTACAACTCGTTATATAAATGAGTTGTAATAAAAGTTGTAGTAATTGTTGTGGTAGTAAACTTACTCCACTAAATATGGCAGTGATTAGCTTATCTTCGTAACTAGGAGTTCCATCACGATTGTTTGTTTATGAGCAATATCTAATTATCTCTACATAATTGCCACCCTCGGTCCATAGTAATTATAGTTGTCGTTTGCTACTGATACAATCATGGCCAAAATATTACTTTGGTTCATATATCTAGGTGTTTTGTTAATCTAATTTTTATATTTTGGTAACAGTTAATTTGATTTTTGTTATTTTCAACTTACAGTCAATTTGGTCTAGTCTCTATTATTAACTTTGGGCACGTTTGGTATACTGAATAAGGATTACAATAAGAATTGTAATCTTTATTACTGGGAATAAAATGTGTTGTAATGGAATAACTAAACTTATTCATAAATTTGATTGTGAGTTGTAATATTAGAATAAAACTTAAAATTTATTTTAAGAAATATCTTACGCATACAATTATATTTCCTTAAAAATATATATATTTTTTTTTTCAAAAGTAATGCTACAAGCACAAGCTATTTTACAACATTTTTACAAACTATTAATGTGGCAAATTCTTATTAATTCTAATATGGGCCCCATAACTATCATCACATTTTACTTATAGATAATTATTTGGAAAATACTAAAACCACATCAGCAGTTTATAAAACTGTTGTAAAATAGTTTATGTCTATAGCATTACTCTTTTTTAAAATTTAAGAGAGAGATAAGTTATTTTTTATGATTTTTTATTTTTATAATTGTCACGTATATATATAGAAAATTTGTTTATTTGAAAATATATTAATTTTAGAAATTATTTGCACCTACTAAGGAATAACTATCACAACCATTTTAAAGAAAAATAATTATTCCTTATTTTAAAGAATAACTAAACATGTCTTGAGCCTAAAGTGTGTTAATTGTGCAATTGTGAATCTTTTTTACATATAGGCATTTCTGTCAGTGAGTTGATGGTATATACCAAAAATTTAATGTTGCCAAGGAAACAACATTAACTGTAACCCTAAATATGGAGACAAAAAAGATATATTGGCCAGAACATTCTCAATGTTAGGGCTGTCCAAAGACCCAGCCAACCCGACCCACCCGCCGCCGCCGATCGATTCGACTTCTCCGGCGGTCGGCGACGGGTTTGTTCCTCCAAAACCCGAGTTTGGCCGGTTGGAAGTCGGTTTTCCTTCTCCAGAATCCGATCAAACCGATTCGACCGACCCACAAGATTTCTGGCAATATTTGGTAGATCTGATGAGATCTAGACCATTTTCGTCAAGATCTCGACGAGATTTCGCCAAATCTAGCCAAAATGGCCTAGATTAGGCTAGATCTGGAGAAACCTCAAATATTTTGGCCGGATTTTTGCCATTTTCATGCGTTTATTTTCGCCGTTTTTATGCCGATTTCGCCGTTTTCTGGATTTTTGACCCCGACCAACCTGACTGCTGCCCGTTGATGGTCTGATCTGCCCAATTCAATTACTCCGGCGGTCGGCGGCTGGTGCATCTTTTTGCCACCTGATTCCGGCGAGTCAGTTTCGGGTAAGGGTGGCAAAATTTGACATGACCCGCGAACCCGACACAACACAACACGAAATTAGCAGGTTATGGATTGAGGCTTAACGGGTTCGTGTCATATTTGAGTTGATACAGCTAACCTATTTAATAAATGGTTTGGGTTAGTGTTGAACACATGGAGCCCGTTTGATCCGTTTGACCTGTTTAATTAAATGACATTTTACCAATATACCCTTCAAACTCTAGGTATATAAACATATTAGTTGTTGTGATTTATTTTCTTTGACATATTGTGATGGATTATTTGTGATATTGGAATATGCTTTAGTTTTGAATAATTATTTATCATACAATTACTTGTCAATTCTGAATTTTATATTAAAAATATTTATTTGTTTGTTTTTTCATAATTTTTTTTTTTCATTTTGATAAAATCTGATAAACAAGTCGACACAACTGAACTGTTTAATAAACATGTTGGGTTAGTGTTGACCTATGTAGTCGAATACTCATGACTTGACACGACACGAACCCGACACGCGAACACGAATTGCCACCCCTAATTCCGGGTTGGGTACAAACCCGACCCGTGGACAACCCTACTCAATGTCTATAAATACACTAACAAAATTTCCAGTTTGTGAACAAAAGAGAGCCAATTCAATTTAAAGAATATGTAATGGCCTCTCCCCTTCACAGATCATTGTAGCACAAATGCCCACCAAAAACCCCAACGCTGCCATGATGCTGGACCGCATACCCCGAATGCTGGCCAGCCACTCTGTGCTTGGTTGCTCTATGGTTGCCGATGAGTTTGGTTCTTTCCAGAGACTCTACGCTCTTTCTCCCGTGTCTAAACACTTTGTGCGCAATGAAGATGGTGTGTGATTGGCCCCCATGATTGCCTCGCTTCATGACAAGGTTTTCTTTGTGTTGCCTTTCTTTCCTTTTTTATTTACCTTGCTCATTACATGACAACTTTGGCACTGCCTGCAAGTGAATTTGTTATGAAATGCTAGTCGAGTACTACTCTAGTGGTCCATCACGTTTAGTAGCATCTAACATGCATGCATGAGTGGTATGTAAAGAATTCTTTTTATTATTAAAAAAAATGAATAATTAATATACTACAGTTAACCTAAATTTATTCAGCTTATACCCCAAATAAATTAATTCGCATGTTGCTAAAAATTTTAATAAATGAGATATGGTATCTAACAGGAATTTGTTCACAGGTCCCAACTGAAAGACTCAATTCTTGAGGGAGGAATTCCGTTCAACAGGGTCTATGGCATGCATGTCTTTGAGTATCTCTCTTTGGACCCCAGGTTCAATCAGATTTTTAAAACGGCGATGCTCAACCACACTAATATTGTTATTAAGCATAATGTTGAGTCTTCCAAAGGCTTTGAGCAACTCAGGCAACTTGTTGATGTTGGCGGTAGCCTAGGAGTCACTCTAAACCTCATCACTTCCAAATACCCCCACATCAAAGGCATTAATTTCAACTTGCATCATGTTATACAACATGCCCCGCCTTATCTCGGTATTATTTAAAGTTATAAGGCTCCTTTTTTCATAATGTTGTCGTGTCAAGGCATTTTCTTATTTCACTAGTTTGAAATTTGACGAATATACAATTTTTGTGGAAAAATAATGCTAATAACATAAGTGTAAGGGCCTGGATCGCTTAGGGTTTATAAATGCACAATTTGTGAAGATAAAGAGAGGTATTAAAAATAAAATAAAATAAAATAAAAAAGGAACTTATGTTGCAAGTGTGGAACATGTGGGAGGAGAGATGTTCGAAAGCGTTCCTAAAGGGGACAACATTTTTATGAAGGAAAGCTTTAGATTTAATTTGTAAGTATTTTGTTTTGATTAACCTAAAACCATGGTTTTAAATCTAAATATGATACAGGAAATGCTTTTATTTCCATCAAATTGTCTTAAACTCTCAATTAGACTTCATCAAAAAAAAAAAAAAACTCCATTAGATTGGTCTAGCGGTTCTTAAAGTTCCATAAGATCCATGAGATCTTGGATTTAAAACCATGGTTACTTTCAAGGAATTTCTCTTTATAATTATAAGGTATATGTGGGGTGGAGAATACATATACACGCACTCAGTGAAATAGTCAAGTATTCAAAAAGTTTTGTCACCCTCAACATTAATAAATAAATTATATCAAGTCCAATTGATGTGGCAGTGGCATTCTTAGGAGAAATGGGACCAAATGACAAGAACTCAATAGCCACATCAGTTGGGATAGGGATTAAGTTATGACATATAGTCTTGCTTTATTAGCATTATAAACAATTATATATATATATATATACACATATAATTATGGACGATTTCTTTGAATTTGTTTTTGTGTGACAGTAATGTCCTTTAAAATTAAATGTTTCGCGCAAAAAAGAAAAAGAAAAAAAGAATTCAAGACAAATAATATCATAATTGGTTAATTTTGTAGTATATACTTTATGATTGGGATGATGAACATTGCCTAAAGCTGTTGAAAAACTGCTACAATGCTACTCTACATGATGGAAAGGTAATGGCCTGTTTGGATGTTTAAAAATGGAGGGGGAGTAGAGTAGAGGGAGGGAGAGTAATCTAATTACCTTGTTTGGAAGTTTTTTAAGGAAGGAAGGGGAAGGGTTTGGAGGGGTTTCAACTCCCTTTAGCCCCCCATTTTTAATTCTCCCAAATTGGAGAGATTTGGAAGGGGAGTAGAGTACATAAGCTATTGACCAAGGAAATTACCTAATTTACCCTTATTATATTAACAAAATTACACAAGGGGAAGGGCTAATTACTCCATTCCCCCTTACTAATTTCAAAAACATCCAAACAAGGTTGAGGGGAATCATTCTCCTCTACTCTCCTCCCCACTACTCCCCTCCCCTCTACTCCCCTCTACTCTCCTCCCTCTCTAAACTTCCAAACAAGCCATAATAGTCGTCGAGGCAATTCTTCCAATTACGCCAAAGATTAGCAGTTCTACAAAGAGTACCTCTCAAATGGATTTGATTATGATGACTCAAATCCCAGCAGGGAAGGAAAGGACCCAACAAGAATTCATGGCCTTGGCAACGAAAGTTGGATTTAGCGGCATTAGATATGAATGTTTTATCTGTAATGTTTGTGTTATGGAGTTTTTTAAGTAAGGCTGGCTTGTAGTATTAAAAAATGCATGGGCATCATTCAGTTCTCTGAACCTTAAAATAAAGATGCTTGCAAAATAAAATTGCCCCTAAATTTCTAAATTCAAGCTATGTCGTAAAATGAAAGCCCATCATTTAGAAATGCCTAAATTTGCATCTGCCAAAGGCATGAAAAATCAATGTTGTACTTCTCATGGAAGAGCTTATTCCGCATATTATGATGAGCTTTAAGCCTTTAACATAAACATAAGCCCCATTTTTTGGGAAAAGTCCTCATTTCTTGACTGATGAAGATGCTTAGAAACATATATTAATATCTTCATATGACTCCGTTACATTTTAATCTGGCTCATTGAAGTGGCTCTTCTTCTGGATTCTCTAAGCCAAACAAAAGAGCAGTTACTTCATTAGCCTTACCATTGAGCATCTAAGTAGACATATTATTTTTCCCTCATCAAAAAAAATAAATAAATAAATAAATAAGTAGACATATTATTTGACCCATTGATAAAATTCATGTGCTCAGGCAGCCACAATTTTTATTTGACCCATTGATAAAATTTATAGGAACTGATACAGCCACTTTGAATTTTATTAGAGGCAGAATATTTTTTCTAGGGTTCATTGCAAAGAAATTGGAATACAAGTATATAAGTCGGAAGAGAGACCACTCTAATTAAAAATTTTATTTATTTATTTATTTATTATTATTTTAACTTTTGAAAAGGGGAGGTGTCTAAACTTTGTCAAATATCTAAACATGCTTAAAATTTAAAAATGACATTATCTTCAATTTTTCTTGTAGTTTCTCCTCCCATTCTCTCCACTCACTCAATCTCCCATTGATATGAGAAATTATTATTTACAATGGGACGACTACTAAATGTAGTCCCCCTTAACCAATAAGATGAAATCATCTATATAAATGTATGTGCAAACTTCCTAATTAGCCCAAAGAGTAAAAAATAAAAATTACCAGATAATGTCACATTTGCTTAAATAACAGCATTTTATTGGTTGTGAGGTCAAGGAGAACCACGTCAGCAGTCCTCCTAGTGGACCTAATAATTTCTCCATTGAGACAAGATAAAAGGATTCCTTCAAGTTTGATTAATGGAGGAATTACCTCCACATTTTATGGCTGCAATAGCATCTTGATTATCTTATAGTATTCTTTAATCATTATCAATAAAACTTTCTAAAATCTTATTTTAAAAAGTTTTCCAAATAAAAAATCTTATTTAAGAAATATAAATAAATAAAAGGACACCTTGTTGTGCAAGGCAACTTAAATGATGAGTTTTACATCATTTTGAGCATTCTTATTAAGAATTGTAAAAAATTTAACATTTAACATCTCAAAAAGTTACTTTATTTATTTTAACATCTCACTTTACAATACACCCAATATCAAAGGTTCTATTATTTTACCACTTCATTTAAATATTCTTTCTTTTTGTTTTCTTTATTTTTTTTTTATGTTTTCAAATAACTACCATTCATACCATGTTTTCTGTACCCAACAACTACCATTAAACAAATCTTTTTTTTTCTTTTTCTTTTTTTAACAATCTTGCTAGATTGCAAAATTAATAGGATATACAATTCTTGATGGAGTATGCTTTTTACAAACTTGATGTTAAAATTTAGCATTTATAGCATTTACAATTCTTAATGAGAATGCTCTTAAACTTTATCTAGCTTAAACCACCTTCTTCTTCTTTTCTTTTTTCATGTTATTTGCATATAAAACAAATTGTTTACATTGGAAAGTAAGCAAGAGCAAGCAGGGTCTGGCAGCAAATGATGCATAGGAAAACAAAAGTGTATTGCAGGATAAATCACTATTTCCTAGTTTGAGAGGAAGAAAAGCAATAGAACATAGAATAGAAATGAATGAAAAAATAATTTTATAATATTCTTTCTTCTTTAATGAACGAAGAATAAGTCTTAATGTAGAAAATGTAAAGGAATGAAATGAATTTTCTATTCTTTTATAATAATTTCATTTTATTTCATTCTATTTTTGTATGAACTCTCAAATCAAGCCTTAAATTCTTAAAAATAAGCTCTATTTACTTATCTTGATCAAGGCTAAAAATTAAAATTCTAGCTCTTTATTTTTTTTTTTTTCCCCCTTACAGAGTTCAGAATTTTTTTTCTAGGGTTCATTGCAAAGAAATTGGAATACAAGTATATAAGTCGGAAGAGAGACCGGCCACTCTAATTAAAAAATTTATTTATTTATTTATTATTATTTATTATTATTTTAACTTTTGAAAAGGGGAGGTATCTAAACTTTGTCAAATATCTAAACATGCTTAAAGTTTAAAAATGACATTATCTTCAATTTTTCTTGTAGTTTCTCCTCCCATTCTCTCCACTCACTCAATCTCCCATTGATATGAGAAATTATTATTTACAATGGGACAACTACTAAATGTAGTCCCCCTTAACCAATAAGATGAAGTCATCTATATAAATGTATGTACAAACTTCCTAATTAGCACAAAGAGTAAAAAAAAAAAATTACCAGATAACGTCACATTTGCTTAAATAACAGCATTTTATTGGTTGTGAGGTCAAGGAGAACCACGTCAGCAGTCCTCCTAATGGACCTAATAATTTCTCCATTGAGACAAGATAAAAGGATTCCTTCAAGTTTGCTTAATGGAGGATTTACCTCCACATTTTATGGCTGCAATAGCATCTTGATTATCTTATAGTATTCTTTAATCGTTATCAATAAAACTTTCTAAAATCTTATTTTAAAAAGTTTTCCAAAAAAGAAAATCTTATTTAAGAAATATAAATAAATAAAAGGACACCTTGTTGTGCAAGGCAACTTAAATGATGAGTTTTACATCATTTTGAGCATTCTCATTAAGAATTGTAAAAAATTTAACATTTAACATCTCAAAAAGTTACTTTATTCATTTTAACATCTCACTTTACAATACACCCAACATCAAAAGTTCTATTATTTTACCACTTCATTTAAATATTCTTTCTTTATGTTTTCTTTATTTTTTTTTTTATGTTTTCAAATAACTACCATTCATACCATGTTTTCTGTACCCAACAACTACCATTAAACAAATCTTTTTTTTTTCTTTTTCTTTTTTTAACAATCTTGCTAGATTGCAAAATTAATAGGATATACAATTCTTGATGGAGTATGCTTTTTACAAACTTGATGTTAAAATTTAGCATTTATAGCATTTACAATTCTTAATGAGAATGCTCTTAAACTTTATCTAGCTTAAACCACCTTCTTCTTTTTTCTTTTTTCATGTTATTTGCATATAAAACAAATTGTTTACATTGGAAAGTAAGCAAGAGCAAGCAGGGTCTGGCAGCAAATGATGCATAGGAAAACAAAAGTGTATTGCAGGATAAATCACTATTTCCTAGTTTGAGAGGAAGAAAAGCAATAGAACATAGAATAGACATGAATGAAAAAATAATTTTATAATATTCTTTCTTCTTTAATGAACGAAGAATAAGTCTTAATGTAGAAAATGTAAAAGAATGAAATGAATTTTCTATTCTTTTATAATAATTTCATTTTATTTCATTCTATTTTTTTATGAACTCTCACACCAAGCCTTAAATTCTTAAAAATAAGCTCTATTTACTTATCTTGATCAAGGCTAAAAATTAAAATTCTAGCTCTTTAATTTTTTTTTTTTTCCCCCTTACAGAGTCACAGAGTCACACTCTACGTACATACACTCACCCATTTTTCCCGTTGATTTGAAAAAAGGCATATACCTTGTTGTGCAAGGCTACTCAAATGATAATGAGATCTTTGACAGCCTTTTAGACTTTCTCTGACAAAAAATATTAGGTCTTTTTTCTCACCAAAAGCAAAAAAAAGAAGAGTAAAAACCAATGGACAAGAAGCACAAACAGCAGAAGCCAAACCAAAAGCAAGCACAAATGGCTTCTTCACCTTCAAGACAAACCCCAACAACAACCATGGCCAACCAAGACTACAAAAAGAAATAATAAGAAGAAGAAGCATTCTCTCAGGCAATGGAACTGGTGTACGGGTCAGTCCTACCCATGACCATACACGCAGCCATGGAGCTTGGTGTCTTTGATATCTTGGGAAATGCGGGTCCAGATGCTACTCTCTCCGCTGAGCAGATCGTGACCCAAATGCCCACTACAAACCCAGACGCACCGCACCGGCCATGATTGACCGCATCTGTAGCCTACTGGTTCAACACGGCGTGCTTGGTGTCTCTGTGGATGATAATGTTAGAAGGCTTCCTTTTCG
This sequence comes from Quercus suber, assembly GCF_002906115.3. Taxonomy (NCBI): domain Eukaryota; kingdom Viridiplantae; phylum Streptophyta; class Magnoliopsida; order Fagales; family Fagaceae; genus Quercus; species Quercus suber. Next base: position 142,507 of record NW_027069799.1, on the reverse strand, counting down.
CAGAAACTACTGCCTGAATAGCGTGTCCAAGTACTTTGCGCGTTGTAAACAATATGGGGTTTCCTTGGCACCATTGATGACCTTGCTTCATGACAAGGTTTACATGGATAGTTGGTCAGTCATTACTCCACTCCTCATTTCTTTCTTTCTTTCCTTTTCTTTAATCATATAAAAATCCCATCTTTTCTTTAATCATAAGTATCCCTTTTATTTGTATATTCGTTTTAGTTAGTTTTGCTTTGCGATCTTCATGTCCATAGTATGAGAGTTTCTTTGAGATTTTTCTTGAATCCACAGTAATAAAGGAGAGGAAAACCTATGAACCAAATCATCAAAGCTTACTGCTGCTTTGACTAGGGCGGCCTTCTTTTTGATATAGCTTGTTGATTTATCAATTATTTTCGTTATTTTTGCCACCCAAATCTTTCTTTAATCGACCCCACTGCTGGTCATGTTTGTTAAGTATTTGAACTTTCAATAAATAATTGTATTTGTTGGAGCATTTTTGCATCAACAGTATTGTAGAAACTGTGGAATGATAACGACAATGACAAACATCCATACGGACAAAGTGTTGTTTTTTATTTCAATTTTGTTTATATAAAGATATATAAACAAAATACACGAGAAATTTAATATCTAGAAACACATGAGATGCTAGTTGAGCTACCAGCCAAAGTGTTGTTAAATCATTACTTAGATTTTATTATTATTATTATTATTATTATTATTATTACTTTGATTTTTGGGGAGGCGGGTCAATACGCAACATGGTAGACGGGAGGCCTAGGTACCATCTGACTACAAGTCACTTGGGTACTTAGATTTATTTTCATTGTTGTTATTATCATCATTGTTACCTGTGAGCAGATGTAGTTGTGACCGATTGTTTGGCATGTTGGGAAAGTTATGCAAATGGTCTAGTGGTCATAATCTGGTTGTCTAACGCCCAGCTCAAAGGGATACCTGGATGCCTGATTCTAACCCTGTATGAGAAGCCATTCCCAGATTTTATAAGAAGTTTGTAATGGTGGCTAACTTTATTGCTAAATTGAATGGATGTTAGGTCTCAACTGAAGAGTGCCGTTCTTGAAGGCGGACTTCCCTTTAACAGGGTCCATGGAACTCATGCCTATGAGTACGCTGGCAGGGACGGCAGGTTCAGTCAAGTTTTCAACACAGGAATGTTCAACCACACTACCATACTTGTTAAGAAGATGCTCGAGTCCTACAAAAGTTTTCAGAACCTCAAGCAACTGGTTGTTGTTGGTGGTGGCATTGGAGTGGCTCTTAGCTTAATCACTTCCAAATTCCCCAATATAAAGGGCATTAATTTTGACTTGCCTCATGTTATACAACATGCCCCACCCTATCCTGGTATGATGTCTCCCCATTATGTAACTTCTTTAAATAGTATTGTGGAGTTAATTGTTCATTGAAGGTAATTTTCAATTTGATGAGCTTATTGGCTTATAAGAATGAAATGATCAAAAAAATGGTTGGTGATACATTGCATCTTATATTTCATCACTTGAGTGAATTTAGATGCAGGTTCACCTGGTCTCTGCTGCTGTACTCTCTGCAACCTTCATATTATCAATTTCTTTGTGCCACATCTTTCCAAAACTGCATGTGAGAGAGAGAGAGAGAGGGAGTAATTCCAATTAATCTGTTATTTGTGGTTGTTAATGTATAACTGAGTGTTTAGGAGCCTAGATGGTCTTCATCTATCATTTGTGGTCGTTAATGTATAGCTGAATGTCCTAGATGGTCTTCAGTGATTAGTTCATTGAGTGCCTCGATTAAAGGGTGAGTTAATTTATCTTGCAGGTGTGAAACATGTAGCTGGAGATATGTTTGAAAGCATTCCAAAAGGAGATGCCATACTTTTGATGGTGAGTTTTGACTTTTGAGTATGTTGGGTATTCTTTCCTGATTTTCTTTGGTCTTATGCTTTTTTTTTTTTCTTTTCTTTTTTTGAAATTTAGTACTTGTACTGATGACGTAAACATTATATGCTGTCAGTAAATAATCCATTTTTGAAATTCAGTAAAAAGTTATGCATTTTTTTTCCTGAATGAAAAATTATGAGATTGTTGATGTTATGTAGGGGATACTTCATGAATGATTGGAGTGACGATCGCTGCTTGAAATTGTTGGAGAACTGCTACAATTCTCTTCCAAATGATGGAAAGGTGATTGTTGTGGAGCAGATTCTTCCAATTTATCCAGAGATTTCCACTTTTGCAAGGAGCAAATTCCTACTAGATATGCTTTTGATGACTCAAAAACCGGGAGGAAAGGAGCGGAAGCAACATGAATTTGATCCATTGGCATTTGGATCTGGCTTTATGAGTTTTGCTCTTCCGTGCTATTTCTGTAATTCGCATGTGATGGAGTTCTACAAGAAGGGTGTGAAATCCGTATCAGTTGTGGTGTAGGTTGAACACATCTTTTGTAGGAGCTGACAGTCTAAATGTTTTACCTAGTCACTGAGACTTAAGGATCTGTTTCTGATGATATTATTATCTCAATATGGGATGTTTGTGACTCATTCTATGAGAATGGAATTAACTTCATATTTTTGATTGCTCTAGGACTTTGTTCTGGATTTGGTAATTGCTAATTTACTATATATCTGATAACTGAGTCTATTATCACTGTTGAAGTGCACCTGTTTGAAAGTGTTTGATATATGGTCAAGAGTCAAATTTTGGGACCAAAGGGAATCATTCTTCTTGAGAAATATGTGGAAAGGTTTGAATGTTTATAAGCTTTGTTTCAAGCTCTTTTTGGGTTTAAATCCCTTTGTTTTGGTAAGTCAGTTTGAAAATTCGTGATAATCAAGATTAATGAGCTTGCTATCATGAAGAGCTGTTTATAGCTCCACTGTGATTGATGAACTTCTCTTTTATGCCTATAATCCTTGCGTTTTCTGCCATGAAACCCTGAGTGGTAAATTTTATTTGCTTAGAATTCACAACCCTGTTTTCCAGTTTCAGACTGCAGTATAAGAATTCCCTAGATGCTAAAAATTATCTCGACATTCATGTGGTGTTGCTGCTCCTCATGGTGACTTTAATCCTAATCTACACTCTTACCATTGGAAAAGTGGTTCAAACCCACTAATTTTATGTGGCTCGAAACGCAAACTCTTTGTTTGTGGATGTCTCTCCATACCCTTCAGATTTTTTCACTTCCTATTTGCTATTGCAAGTAATTGTGCTGAATATCTTACTCAAATTCGTTATTAATCAAATGCCTCCATTGCTTCCTCAAAATCAAGTGAATTATTTTCTAAAGCTTAAATTTCCAAGCAAGCAAACTATATGCTAGATGTATACTATATTTGTAGTCAGTGAAGTTCTTCTAGCTCTTCCAAAGTAACAGAAATGGCGATCATGGGATTCAATTGGTGCTAAAGGTAAAGGGGAAATAAAATATAATGGTTTCATATATAGTCAAGATGGAGTACATATTAGATGGGTTAGAAGCTTATGCCAAGAAAACGAACTATGGTTACATTTTCATGACAATGCTGCAAGATATTTGCTTCAAAAACCAGGTCCACCTAATCTCAGCAGCATTACCCATTGAGTTCCTCTAGCTGCTCCCAATTATATCCTTGTATGTAACTTTTATCTTCTCTAACAAAGCTTCCCTGAAATTTATTTGATGACGCATGGTGAAAAAATTGCACAAAACAATTCTTCAAAATGATGGTAGTTATCATGAAAATTGGAACTAAGTTTTTGATGGTAGAGTCCAATTTGACACTAACCTGTCTGGTTTGAAAACCAGGTTCTTGTATGCAAACCACTGCAAAGAAAGACAATGAAGATGGATGCATAAGAAATAGACAAAAGCACAAAAATTTCAAATTAAGCACTCCAGAAAATGATTTTCTTCTAAGAATGTCCCTTAGAATAACAGTTATATAATTTATTTTCTCACTTTTTAATAGCTTAAGTTTTTTAAGACTAATAATAATTTAACATAGAATCAAAACAACTTAGAATAATGATTAAAATGATCAATTTCATAATAGTTTAAACTTTTGTGACAAGTATGATTTTATCAATATGTCTTTGATCACATAAATTTTAGTCCATGAGATTGGGGGATCAAGGGTGTAAAATTTTGCATGCTGTTATTTGCATTAGACTTCAACCGAGTCATAGAAATTGATTATCAAGACGAACCTAGATTATTTGGCTAAGATAGTAATTGTGTGATTAAACCACAAGGATTGTCTTGGATCATCCACCTAATAGTTGGTAGGAAATTCCTAGAATTGATCTGGAGGAAAATTTTAATTTCCATTCAGGAATTCATTCCTGGGATGCAAACAGTCAATGAATGTTGACAACCACATACTTGGAACAATTCAAATTGTTCAGCAGGGAAGACAATGAAACGGCCCCCTAGGTTCTTACCAGTTTTATATTTGTATAAAAGTTGCAAAAGAATAAAGCAATAAAGCAAATTCAACTTACCCCAGAATAGCCAATGCCCACAAGCTCAAGAACACCAGGAATTAAAGGAAGCCTATCAATTGCCTGGAAAAGTAATACCCATCTCTCAAAAACCTTCTTACTAATCATGTTAAATTATATTTTGAAGAAAGATTAACAAATGCAATAATAATTTATTAACTAGCAATTGGAGAACCTCACCGAGATCATCCCAGTGGAGCCCCATAGTGCAACCACACCAGCTACTGCAAGTGAACTCACTGCATACTTATCTTCAACTTTGTCCCACTGTGCATCCAAGGGAATCAATTTTCATGAATTCATGTCAACAATTACCGAATTCTCTTACAACACTAGAGAATATTGATTAGATCATTCATAATAATGTCAAATCCTTACGGCTTCTTGAACTGTCTTCACAATCTCTGGCAGCTCAGCTACTGCAACTTCTGCTGGCGCCTCTCCAGTGGCCATGGCCATGACATTGCGAGCTAGCTTACGGCCTGAAACCAGGAAGATAAATAACTATTATCATGGCCATCCATATCTATAAACACTAGTAGCAACATGGATAAAGCAGGTTTAAGTTGAAGGGTGCTCTTCTATGTGTATGTGTATGTGATGGACTCACAATAAGCTGTGGTCTTCCAAGGTTTGTTTTGAGATTGCTGCACAGGAGGAGGGGGCAGTGTGGGGAGTGACACACACTGTGGTGATGAAGCAGCTGATTGGCGAGGAGCCTTGACATCAACAAGGGTGGATGAGGAGGAGATTGTGAGTGTGGAGGAGGAGGTTGAGGCCATTATTACTGAACCCCTACAGATTATACTTTGTGAGAGATCCTGAGGCCACTAGAGAGAGAAGAGTTTGGAGAAAGGATTAATAGGTAAGCTTTCTTTGTTTGTCTGGGTTTATTACTTTGCTTTTTGGGGAGGTGATAATTTGCGATGAAAAGTGGAGATCCCTGTTCTTCCAAGTTGAAGAGGGACAACCGCTCATTACATTTTATCAGGATAGTGTGCTGACATGGCTGTAGGATAAGGTATTTTATGGTGTTTTATTGGATAGGAGGATCCAGGTTGGACCTTTGTTTCTTCAAAATCCTTCATTATGTTATCTTTCTCCCTAGAGGACCAAAATATCTCTACATATAATCTCACGGGGTTTGTAGCTAATAAATTATATCTCCTGCATCTAAAGGGAGTGCTTAGGTTGGAAATTGCATAGATGTATCTGTCTGTATGTTTGTGTATACTGTGTACATAATTTGTATATCCAAACATTAAATTATCTCTTCAATTGCCTCCTGTGCATTTACCACTAGTACCATTTGTTTCTGCTAAAATTACTTCCTTGTATCTGCCTGCCCAAAAAAATCTCTTTTAGTTGAAAGGAAAAAAAAAAAACACACACACACACGCTGCTGAATCAGATAAGATTATCACAACCACCCGAATCCACGGCTATATTAAACATCTTAATAAATGTTGATAGCTCCAAGATAATTGTCTACTCTGGTTTCTGATGTTCTGTACCAGAAAAAATAGGCAATGAAAAGAGGGGGCCAAAAAATAATCAACAAGTGTTTGGTGCTGGTAGTTATCACGAAATGAATGGAAGAAGTCTATGCTTTCATTAATTAGCAAAGAAAGATTACAAAACCTTATATACAATGAGTAAAGCAAGTTAACCAACTAACTGCCACTAATAGAACAGAAAAACTAACTTCACACGTGTGTCTACAGTAATAAGTAATAACTAACATTCTCACGTGCCATCACTTAAAGGAATTAATTCAGCTACTAAACTACAAGCCGTATCTACAGTATATAACTATCTTGTGTCGTTTATGCACAGTTGTTCTTCTAATCAAGCTCCACTGCTCTTATTGCTCCGCTCTTGCTGCTTCCTTGTGCTCATTACTGTCTACACTCTTATACTCCCCCTCAAGAACAAATGGTGTGTGTATGTTTATCATTCCCATCTTGCAATCAAGATTAGAAAATTGATTATAACTTAATGCTTTGGTAAGCATATCCGCTAATTGACAATGAGTCATAACATAATTTAGCTTGATAATCCTTTCCAAAACTTTGTCCCTGACCACATGACAATCTATTTCAATATACTTTGTCCTCTCATGGAAGACTAGATTAGAGCCAATGTGCAATGCTGCCTGACTGTCACAAAACAACAAAGCCTCTTTATCATGTTTGACCCCAATGTCTTTAAGAAAGTATAAAATCCATACAATCTCACATGTTGCAACTGTCATGGCTTTGTACTCAATTTCTACTAAGGATCTTGATTCTGTAGACTACTTCTTTGACTTCCAAGACACCAAAGAGTCCCCAATGAAGATACTATAACCTGTAACAGGCCTTCTTGTGTCAGGGCATGAGACCTAATCAGCATCTACAAACCACTTCAAGTGTAAATATGTGTTAGAGGAGAACATAAGACCCTTTCCTGGTTCACCTTTTAGGTATTGCAAGACTCCATATGCTGCATACAGGTGTGGTTTTCTTGGTCTAGACATGTATTAACTAAGTTTATGGACAACAAAAGTGATATTTGGTCTTGTGATTGTCAAATACAATAACCTGCCTATCAACCTTCTGTAGCTACTTAGATCTTTAAGCTCTTCTCCCTCCAACTTACTTAATCTGAGATTTTGTTCCATAGGTGTCTTAGCTAGCTTACATCCAAGCATACTAGCATCGTTAAGAACTTCAAGTGTGTACTTTCTTTGACAAAGAGAAATCCCTTTGTCTGATCCGGCAACCTCCACTCTAAGAAAGTACTTCAAGTCACCTAGATCCTTTAACTTGAACCTATCTGTCTTAGTTTTATCATTACAAGCTATTAAGACATCATCCACATACACTAAAAGAACCATGAAAACATCACCTTGCCTTCTAGTAAATAAGGAATAATAAGCTTCGGACTGAGCGAAACCAAGTTGAAGCAACATACCAGAAAAGTTAGCAAACCATTGCCTAAGCTTGTTTAAGACCATATAAGGATTTATTGAGCTTACAAACTACCTCCCCCTGGCTATGAAACCCTTGTGGAAGAGCCATATACACCTCTTCATCTAAATCACCATGAAGAAAGGCTTTATTCACATCCAATTGACTAAGAAACCAGCCCTGAATTGCAGCCACAGCAAGAAGAATTTTGACAGAAACCATCTTTGAAACAGGAGAAAAGGTTTCAAAGTAATCCACACCTTCTTTCTGTGTAAATCCCTTAGCAACTAACCTGGCCTTGTACCTTTCAATTGAACCATCAGCCTTGTACTTAATCTTGTATACCCATTTACATCCTATGGGTTTCTTACTAGCAAGTAGTGGGGTCAATGTCCAAGTATTATTAGCCTCAAGTGCAGCTATTCCAGTAGCCATAGCCTCTTGCCATTTGGGATCAGAAGCAGCTTGGTAATAGTAAGTAGGCTCAACAAGGGAAGAAATTGAACAACAGAAAGACTTGAAAGAAGGAGAGAGGTGGTGATAAGAAACATGTGAAGAAAAAGGATGGAAAGTACTTGAATGAGGAGGATTGGCATCAAGAACAAAATATACCTAATTGCAGTGATAAGCCTGTAAATAAGAAGGTTGTTTGACTAATCTAGAAGACCTAATAGGGACAAGATCAACAACAGGTTCAGGAGGGTCTACAGGTACCTCATCAAGCAAATCATCATAAAGGGAATGATGAATTTGGATGATTGAATCATGAGGTATAGCAGAAGAAGAGGATTTGGACTAAAGGATGTTATCAAAAAGATGATCAACAGCAAGAACACAAGGTAAAGGTAAAGCAAACTGAGGGACAGAACCACAATAAGTAGAAACAAAAGGGAAAACAGTTTCATGGAAAATGACATCCCTGGAGACAAAAATAGTATGAGACTCAAGATCAAATATTTTATACTCTTTGACATTGTAAGGATATCTAAGAAAAACACATTTTCTTGCTCTTGGAGAGAACTTGGTCCCTGTATGAGCAATGGTTTAGGCAAAACACAAGCAACTAAAGACCTTGAGATGAGCATAATATGAAAGTTTGTGAAAAAGGAGTTCAAAAGGAGTTTTATCGTGCAATAAATTAGATGGCAGCCTGTTAATGAGATAGGCAACAATTAAAACATAGTCACCCCAAAATTGGAGGGAATTTTGTGATTGAATTTGCAAAACTCTAGCTATGGAAAGAAGTTGTTGATGTTTCCTCTTCACAACAAAATTTTGTTGTGGAGTGTAAACACAGCTATGTTGATGAATAATTCCATGAGAATTAAGAAAGTCAAATATATCAAACTCTTTAGCATTATCAGTCCTTATAGCTTTGATTTTTAGGCCAAACTGAGTATGAACCATAGTATAGAAAGAGTAAAATAACTTCCTAACTTCAGATTTAGACTTTATCAAAAATAACCATGTTGGTTTTGTAGCATCATCCACAACAGTTAAAAAAATAATTGAAGTCATCCAAAGTAAGAGTTGAATTGGTTCCCATACATCCATATGAACCAAATCAAAAACACAACTACTAAGTTTATTATGAAAAGGTAATGGCAATCTTTTAAGTTTTGTCATGGGACAGATTTGACAATCTTTATTACATGAAGGTTGTAAAGAAGGAATAACATGACACAAAGTATTGAGTTTGATGTCGAAGGGGTGACCTAATCTTGCATGCCAAATGGAAGAAGATTGAATATGAACACGGGTGGAAGTTGCTGCAGTGAAATGACTAAAAACATCATTGATGTTGTGAGCAGCTAAGAAAGCAGCAAGGGAAGAACTAGATGAATGTTGAAGGCTGTCAAACTGCAACAGATACAATCCATCAAGTGCCTTGCCTACCCCAATCGTTTTCCAAGAGGAAAGGTCCTAAACAAAACAATAAGCAGAGAGAAAAGCAAGACAATATGGCTAAGATTGAGTCAAAGTACTAACAAATAATAGATTAAAAGTAAAAGATGGGACACAAAGGACATTCTTGAGAATAAGAGAAAAAGATAGAACAACAGTCCCAATATGAGTTACTTGTGCTAATTCCCCATTAGGCAATTGAACCAAAGACTATTTAGTAGTAGTAATTGAGGTTAACAAATCAACTGAACAGGAAAAATGATCAGTGGAACTAGTATCCAACACCCAAGTATTTCTACCATAAGCCCTTCTATTGACCACTTGTGTTGCAAAGACACTATAAGAAAAATCAATACCTGCCATTGCCACATTGGTAGAGTTGGAAGAAGATGCTACATTGGCCATTGGGGCTTCTGATGCTTGGGTGTTGTTGCAAGAGAGGAATTGGATGCACCAAACAAAGCAAGTGTCTGCTAACACTGCTCAGGTGTGAAGGCAGAAGGTTGATGCATTGGAGAAACAAATGACAAGCATTCTGAACTAGAACTTGAGGATACTTGATGTGCTATGGAAGGTTTATTCTTGAACTTAAACCCTGGTGGAAAACCATGCAATTTGTAGCACTTATCGCAGTGTGACCAGTCTTACCACAATGAGTACAAACTAGTCTATCCTTACCCTTCCCACCAAAATTAGCAAGTTTGGAACCATGGGTAACATGATCATTAGGCATTTTAGCAGCTAAAATAGTAGAATCAACCTTAACAACAGAAGCATTTGGGATTGATCTTTGTGTTGCTTCTTGAATTAGCAAAGAATAAACCTTGCTGAGTGATGGAATTGGATCCATAAGCAACACTTGAGTCCTAACTTGTGAGAAAGAATCATTCAATCCCATTAGGAACTTAATCACAGACTCTCTGACTTGTAAATCAGTAAGCCTTTTGTTAATGTTACATACACACTTTCCACAAGTAAATGAAGGAAATGGACTAAGGTTTTGCAATTGATCCTAAAATACCTTCAATGGAGTAAAGAAATCAGTGATAGACATCTAACCTTGATGTAATTCTGCAATATCTTTTTGAAGATTGAAAACCCTTGGTCCATTGGTTTGGGCAAAACGATTCTTCAAGTCATTCCAAATCTCTAAGGTAGTGTCCTCATAGATAATGCTTGCTTGAAGTTTTGGAGAGACTGAATTGGTCAACCAGGCTCCAACCATGTTGTCACACTTGATCCATGCTTGCATAGCTGAAAGAGTAGATACCAATGGTGATGAGAAAGTCAGAGTCCCATCAATGAACTCTAATTTGTTCTTGGTGAGAAAAGCCTTCCTCACAGCTCGAGCCCAAGCTGAATAATTTTCTCCAGTACTTAAAGGCTATGTAACAAGTGCTAAACTTGGACTCTTTGCATGATGCAAGAACAGAGGGTCATCCATTGGAGAATCTTGCAAAGAAGAAGATGGATTCTCAGGTGCAAAGCCATTGGCAGAATCATTTGCAGTCATAGTAGTTGCAATAGAAGCCATTGTTGGCAAAAGAAGAAAATTTTCTCAAAAACAAAGTGTTTTTCTCGAGAAAATTTAAAAAAAAAAAAAAAAAAACTGAAGAAAATGCAAAATCCTAGAAAGATTTGGGTATTTGCTCTGATACCATATCACGAAATGAATGGAAGAAGTCTATGCTTTCATTAATTAGCAAAGAAAGATTACAAAACCTTATATACAATGAGTAAAGCAAGCTAACCAATTATAACTGCTACTAACAGAACAGAAAAACTAACCTTACATGTGTGTCTACAGTAATAACTAACATTCTCATGTGCCATCACTTAAAGGAATTAATTCAGCTACTAAACTACAAGTCGTATCTACAGTATATAACTATCTTGTGTCGTTTATGCAGTGTTGTTCTTCTGATCAAGCTCTACTGCTCTTATTGCTCTGCTCTTGCTACTTCCTTGCGCTCATTACTGTCTACACTCTGGTAGTAGTCTATGCTTTATGATAAAGAGCGTCTAATTTCAGTGAGTTCAGCACATCTATTGGCTTGTCTAAAACAATGTCTAACCTGAACCTGATGGAAGCATCTCAACAGATGTCTACAGTCATCCAGTAAAGGAGAAACAACCATGTTCACATAATCCGAGTTCAGCACAGCATCCATAATGACTCTGGCATCAACTTCAACTACTAGACATTGAATATTAAGGTTGTTGCAAAGAACCAACCCATCTCTGAGACATTGAATATTAAGGTTGTTACAATATATGACATCATAAATTCTAGGGGAATTCATTTCAAACCCTATTAAGTTTGGAGTAGTCTAAATTAAACCCTATAATTTGAAGATATCAAAATAAACCCCAAACTTCTGAAATGTATCAAATTAAACTCTGGTGTCAAAATTGGTGTAACACTGTTACTTAAACGTTAACTATATAATAATAATAATAATAAAAGTTAAAAAAATTAATAAAAAAAAAAAAAGAATAGACTGAATCTGGAGTTCCTTCAAGGCCTTGATGGAAAGCGGATCAAACACACTGGAATAGAAGCTCAAACCTCAAACCCATCAAATCAAAAACCATTGGCATCTTTACTGATCAAAACCCATGAGCTCATACCCCCCAATTGCCCAAACCCAATACAAATCCAATGCAATGAATATGATTTCGTCAACTTTACAGTAAAATTTTCTTAAAAATTCTATAAGACCTTAATCAAAAGTGGCAAGATTTGAATTCAAGGTTTGTCGGGAAAAAAAAAAAATCCCAAAAAACTTTCGATGAATGTCATTTTTTATTTTTGGCTTCTTGCCAGTTGCCACCATACTCAATAGGCTGGCCGAATTGTATACAAATGCAAAATTTGAAAAAGTGATATCCATGTAATTTAGCTAGGTGGTATAATGATAATATAATTTCACTACATAGGTCTTACAAAATGATGTGTCACCGATCACAAATAATTTAAATACTAATTTATTATCTAATTAAAATAGAACCAATCATAGTTAATGTAATATCAATTTGTAAACATTTTGTAATACTTTTAGTGTTTTCCTAACTTAATATACACTTTTCCAAACAAAGGTAAAGGTTCTCTTTTTTGTAGGATTTGAAACATGTGGTTAGTGAGTGCAATAAATTTTTTTTTTTTTTTTTTTAAATGTGGTTAGTAAGTAATTTTAATTTTAACTATATAATAATAATAATAATAATAATAAAAGTTAAAAAAATTAATTAAAAAAAAAAAAAAGAATAGACTGAATCTGGACTTCCTTCAAGGCCTTGATGGAAAGCGGATCAAACACACTGGAATAGAAGCTCAAACGTCAAACCCATCAAATCAAAAACCATTGGCATCTTTACTGATCAAAACCCATGAGCTCATACCCCCCAATTGCCCAAACCCAATACAAATCCAATGCAATGAATATGATTTCGTCAACTTTACAGTAAAATTTTCTTAAAAATTCTATAAGACCTTAATCAAAAGTGGCAAGATTTAAATTCAAGGTTTGTCGGGAAAAAAATAAATAAATCCCAAAAAACTTTCGATGAATGTCATTTTTTATTCTTGGCTTCTTGCCAGTTGCCACCATACTCAATAGGCTGGCCGAATTGTATACAAATGCAAAATTTGAAAAAGTGATATCCATGTAATTTAGCTAGGTGGTATAATGATAATATAATTTCACTACATAGGTCTTACAAAATGATGTGTCACCGATCACAAGTAATTTAAATACTAATTTATTATCTAATTAAAATAGAACCAATCATAGTTAATGTAATATCAATTTGTAAACATTTTGTAATACTTTTAGTGTTTTCCTAACTTAATATACACTTTTCCAAACAAAGGTAAAGGTTCTCTTTTTTGTAGGATTTGAAACATGTGGTTAGTGAGTGCAATAAATTTTTTATTTTTATTTTTTAAATGTGGTTAGTAAGTAATTTTAATCTTGGAAAGACTGGTTTTTAAACTCGAAATCGTGACACATGAATTAAGTTCTGGTATGTACTTAGTTAGACATTTATCAAAGATAATATAATGAATAATACTAGTGGTGAGGATATTTCATGGTGCTGGCTTAAGAAAGAAGGGCGTTTCCTAATCTAAGGGCCCATTTCCAAGTAAAGATTAAAGAACATGTGAAGACAAGGACGGTTTTCACAAAGAGCATAAAAGAATCAAAAAGTGATGAAAGAAAACGAAAGAAGAAAAGAGAGGGGACACTCCATTTAGAGGTGAATAATTTCTTTGTTAAAAGGGTGGACAGTGAAGAGAAAGGTTGTTTTGGATCCAAATACAAAACTCAAACCTATGTCCCCACATCACAAGGACCTTGTCCTCTTGTTTAACTTATCTTTGTGCATATATATGTTTGCATCTCTCTTGTTTGGTAAATTCTCCCAATGTGGCATCTGACTTTTGTATATACCTCTGCCAAACCCAACCCACAAGTCCCTGACCCACACTCACTCTCTGTGCTTCAACCTTCAAGTTCAACTAGCTGAGCTAAAATCCAACCCTTCTTAAAGGAAAAATAAAGTTACAAATTTTTAAAAAAATTTGCACATGACCACATGAGGTTCTCATGAAAAAGTCCACATCATTGAGCAAGTTCTTTTGAGATATCTCATTTGAAGCAACAAGACCCACAATTCCGTTAATTAATGCTACAATTAAACTTTCACATTTTCTTTTGAAATTTGAATGAAAATCCTTAGAACCCATGCTATTTATGTCTATTTTAATGTAAATCTTCTAATTTTTTTTTAAAGAGTTTTAACCTATGGCGTCCGCTCCTGATAATAGCTCTTTATTATCAGACCAAGACACTAATCAGTTTTTGATGTAGGCGAGGATTGAACCCCAGATCTCTTGTAAATCTTCTAATTCTAAAATTGATATAAGAAAGTATAATTTATTGGATTTTGAGCTATTATATTATGTAATTACCACGTGAGATGTAAAAGTTAAGGTAGTAAAAAAAAAAATTTAAAATAATAATAAAATGATAAAAAGGTTAAAAATAATTACATCTTTACTCTTTAGATCTTATAACAAGCTGTAATCGCCTTTTTCCTTAATAAATAAATAACTGTAATTGCCTGTTATACCGGATCTCAATCCCAATTCAACCTCACGGTCCTCACCTGATCACTGTGACCAACAAAAAAAATAATAATCAGCCATGCTAAAGGGAAAAGATCATACGCTGAAAGCTTTCATACGGCTTTTCCGCAGCATCTTTCGCGCAACCGTGCAACAACGGAAAGTTTGTTTTTTATCAGCAAAAACTCTACCACCCCAACTTATATTATACAACTTTTTTCTTTTGTTTGGAGAGAGTTTCAAACTATCCACTCCTATTTTATTTTATTAGGCGAAAGTTGGATTTTAAATTTTTTATTCAATTATTTTATTAGTTGAACTATCTGAAACTCAAATGTTATATTATACAACTTTGCCACAACTTTAATATGATAAAATTTTATCGCAATTTTGATTTGATAAACTATGAATGATGAAGAGAAAAAATAATGAGTCCATGTAAAAGTAATAAATAATCAAGGGCAATATGCCACAAAATAATTGAGAAAAAAAAAAAGTTGTTGTTTAGTTGTAAGAGTATCTACAGCAGTTGTGCTATTTTTTTAGCTATTTGACACCACAAAAATTCACTTTATTTATTTTACCTACTCGTTTTACAATATATCCAGCATCAGTAGATCTATTTTAACTTTCAATACAATAAAATAATACAAACATCTAGGGGTGGCAAAATTTGACACAACCTGCGAACCCGACATGACACGACACGAAATTAATAGGTTATGGATTGAGACTTAATTGATTCGTGTCATATTCGGGTTGACACGATTGACCCGTTTAATAAACATGTTGGATTAGTGTTCATCATATAGAACCCATTTGACCTGTCTGGCTTGTTTAATTAAATGACATTTTACCAATATACCCTTTAAACCCTAGGTATATAAACTTATTAGTTGTTGCGGTTTATTTTCTTTGACATATTATAATTGATTATTTGTGATATTGAGACATGCTTTAATTTTGAATGATTATTTGTGATGCAATAAGTTGTTAGTTCTGAATTTTATATTAAAAATATTTATTTGTTTGGTTTTTCATAATTTATATCAATTTGGTTAATAGTTAATACTAGAAATTTTCTTTTCTTTTCATTTTGATAAAATTTGATAAACAAGTCGACACGACTAACCTGTTTAATAAATGGATTGTGCTAGAGTTGAGGAATCTTAACTCGTTTAATAAACATATAAGACTAGGGTTGACTTATATAATCAAATACTCATGAGTCGATACGACACGAACTCGACGCATGAACACAAATTGCCACCTCTATAAACATTACAATAAAATAATATATCTACTACATTATTTTATTAATTTCTTTCTTTCTCTCTATCTCTGCCCTCTGCCTCTCTCCACTCTCCACTCTCTCTTCTCTCTCACTACTCTCCCTTCTTTTCCCAGCAAGTCTCGTCGCCACTCTTTCATTCCCACCCATCACGATCTCGAAACCTTTCTCGTTGTCGCCAGAGATGAACTCGTCGAAGCTCTTGAGGATCATGTCGTGGATGAGGGCCTCTTAGGCCACTAATAACATTGGCATTCTCCGGTCGAGGTCACAAGTTTGTGGGTTGTGCCGTGGGTTTATGATCTTTCTCTCTACTCTAACCAATCTACCGTGGGTTTGTGATTTGTGATGTGGGTTTGTGTTTTGTGGTAGTTGTGGATTGTTTTTGTTTATAGTGGAGGTGAAGTGTGGATTACTCACCAAATCATTGAGTTAATTCGATGGCGTAAGGCAAGAGAGTTGGGCCGGTAAGGAGTGAAGGAGTGCAATGGGTTAATGCGATGAGTGTGGTTGACAGCAAAGCGTGGGTCGGCGGCATGCAAATCAGTGTGGAGGAAGAGAGAAGCAGATGGAGAGAGAGAGAGAGTGAGGAGAGAGACACAAAGAAAAAATAGTAAAATAATCAAAAGCAGTGTGAACGCACAAAAACAGTGCACAGCTATTTTTGGTTGTGCACTATATCTGTGAAGCCAAAAAATATAAATCTAACCCCACTATTATAGTGTATATTTTGGTGTTTGATAGTATTAAAAATAGCAATATAGTTGTTTAGCACTATTCCTGTAAATGCTCGATGCTCTCGGTAGTCTTAAAATTAAAATTACTCACATTAACAGTGGCCTCACCTCACTGAGCTATGACATAAGCGCAGGCCATCAAGGCGTGATTGACTGTACAAACTCCTCTATCCATATACCTTTGACCATTTTTTTTTTTTTTGCAATTCCAACTTAAAAGAAAAGTTAAAAATAAAACAATAATATATATATGTATGTATTTTTTCATAACTGTTTTACTTTATCAGTTGTATGTAATAATTTCATGGACCCAATACTTATATGTATTTGTGTGTGGCATTATTGTATATTAAAAAAATAAAACTAAAAAAATAAATAAGAATGTTGAAATAGTGAATTTTTTTTTATATATAAGATAAAAACTCTACTCTAATTAAATTTAAGTATATAAATGTAAAATCTTCTTCTGAAAATTTGAACTCTAATCTTTATTCTCCACATTATTGTGGAGTGATTATTTCATATGCGATAGCCACTACGTTGTGTTAGTTTAAGAAGAAAATGAAAAAAAAAAATAAAAAGAAATTAAATCTTTTATGTTATTTGGTTAACATAAAAAATAAAATAAAAAGAACTAAATTTAATGAAATTTATGGCTCACATTTTTTTCTTTCATGTTTAATGAAAATTTAATGAACTAAACTGTAAAAGTGTATTGATTCGAGATGAGGTTAACCGTTGGTCAAAGCATGGAGTACTATAATATATGGTGTGATGTACCTCTGAATAGAGTGAGGTGTGATGGGATTCTGTTCCGTTTGATCTTTTATTGATTGTACGGTGATGAAGGCTTTAGAAGTTCTTTTTTTTTTTTTTTTTTGGGAGGAACAGAAGACTTTAGAAGTTAGAAGGACCAGGTGGTCCGAAATTTGTAGGTGTAGAAGAGGGCCCCATTAAATAGGGTTATTACAGATTTCCAAAAACACAGAGTCTCCAAGGAGATCTCTGCGGCACTCTGTTAAGATCTGGATGCCCCTATGATCGGAATCTGTGATCCCCCTGACCCCACACCAATATATGAATATTGAATTGTCTGTATTTTTATACCCTTACTATGTCAGCTTTTTACTTGGGCCAAAACTTCTCAACTCAAAATGAAACCAAATATATATATATATATATATATAGATATGGTGAAAGACTGAGACTCAGGCCTAAGGTTAGAAAGGTTGTTTGGTTGTTTTAATTTAGGATTATTAGTGCCCCCTATTTAATAACATTTTTAGGGGAAACTTGGATACGCAATGGGGATGGGAGTCAGATTTTATGAGAGACAGAGAGGTTCTCTTTGGAATTTGAAGCTTAAAGACTCTCTGGTTCTTAAAGTACTAGCATCTGAATCCCACCCCCATTCCCAACTTTGGAACTTGGAAGGTTTTGGTAGTTTTTTGTCTTTGAAAATGATAAAAAAAGATTTACCCAGGACCATACTATTCAGACCATTGGACCAAGCAACAGACCTCAGAATTCAGTAAGGCCAAATATTAAGAAGACGAAAAAATATCTTGGGTCAAAATTAGCATGATATTTTACCCCAAAAAATTATTAAAAATTAAAAAACACAGCAAAATCTCAAAATTACTGTCAGTCTGTCACTTTAATTTGTACCTCACAAGACACCGATTAGTTAAAATTAAGAGACAATGAAACTTCCGTGTTGAGAGGTAGTATTATATTAAAACTCATGTTAATAAGTGCTTTTAGGATATTAGTTAATAATCTATTTTAAAAAAATTATTAAAATATTAACTTTTTTTCTTTTTTCATAAAATTTTTTTTTAAATGAATTATTAATTAATGTCGTAAGAGCATTCGTTAGCATTTTCCTTATACTAATTATGCATAATTCTAACATTAAAAAAAAAAATTTGCACTTTTATGAGAAATGCTGAACAGCTCAAGTTGCATTTATTTTTATATATTGGGTAATCGGCTCCTAACTAAGTCCTATGCTCCTATGCTGTAGAGCCCTTACAAACCAAAGAATTCTTTTTTGATGAACTGAAAAGATATTTTTATAAAACAAAAACAAAAAGGGATTATAAAGGAGAGTAGCAAGCTTCAGCCCTGATAGCAGAAACAAAACAAGGCCACTGCCTAAATCAAAATTACCAAATACATTATTTTTCAATGAACACTTGGCCAGGGCATTTGCTGCACAATTTGCTTCTCTAGCAATCCATCGATTATATAATATTTTTTTTGTTGTATTGTTCAATAAAATTATATAATTAAATTCAATTCAATTGGGAAACATAAGTACAACACTTAAGGAACTATAACTAAATTTTGCCCCAAAAAAAAAGTAGTGCTAAATACAAAATATTTTCATAATAGTTGAGTTGACAAGTTATTGATTTTTATATAGATCTACCATTAACACCACTTTATTTACTATTATCAATAATTTGATCCCTTTGTGGTTGTAAAATATGTTGTGAATATATAATTAATGAAAAAAAAGAAGTAATTCCAAAAATAATTTGGACCATAAAAAAAAAACTAAAGTACACTCTTAGCCCTAATAGTTCCAGATTGTTTTCATTTTGATCATTTACGTTTCAATATTTTAGTCCTTCATATTTAATTTTGTTTTGATATTAGTCTTACTATCCATTTCTATTAGTAATCTAGGGACATGTGACATTATATGAGTGATGTGATTTAATGGAGGCAACTTATTTGGTAGTTAACGATCAAATTCCTAACAAGAATTGTCGACATAATATAAAAATGAAATTATACCATAAATAGTCAAAATAGAAAATTTGATATGTAAATCGTCGCAATTATAAACTTTATGGCCAAAAGTGTACTTTAGTTATTAAAAAAAAAAAACCCAAAGCATGCCCACTCCCCCTTAATAGCATGTTTAGAAGTTTGGAAAGATAAAACACTATAAGGAGGAAGGAGAAATTGTTAATCATTCCTTTATTTGGATATTTTAAAAATTAAGTAAAGAAATGAGAATTAGGGCCCGTTTGACACATGTGTTTAAAAAATGAAAATTGTTATTTGAAAACATTTGTGGAAATACGTGTGAGTGAAAAAAATGTGTAAAATAAATGAAATATTGTTTAAAAACTGAAAATTGGTATTTGAAAACACAAACCAAACACACTTATCTTTCACTTTTATTTGGATGTTTTATAAATTAAAAATTGTAAGACATTATTTAAATTGATAATTTTGTATCAATTTTTAATTTAAATTAAAATTAATGTTATAATCTTTAAAAGTTTGAAGGGGTAAGATATATATCATTCCAAATACCCTCAAACATTTTTCTCCACCCAAATTAAAATAAGATCCAAACAAAATGTATTAAATGATCCTCTCATTTTTTTTTCCTCTTCCTTTCCCTCCATCCAATCATATCATTAATTCCTTAACACTGTCTTCTCATAGAGCATTCATTAATGGATCCGGTTAATGTGTGCTAAGGGCACATATTAACAAATCTATATGCGGGTCCGCCTGACCCATGAGGGACGTAGTCATATTATAGACACATCACCTGCCAATGAAAGTTAAGGCTGATGTTGAAAAAGAACATAGCGAGAAAACAAGGGAACTGTTCGCCTCTGGTAATGTGATCATTATCTGGTCTCTAAAGCCTAGACAGCTGACGGCGTTTTCTTTGGTAAACACTAAACACTCATACGTTGAGACTCCCCAAGTTTCCACCAGTCTATAGTATTATAAAAATTGAGCTTTATGTTCTTCAAGGAAATAAACTAATGCTAATGATAGTGTGGAAATGCGATATCAAGAAGAAGCCAATGCTAATGATATTAGCATGAAAACACTGATTATATGCCAGCGTTGGTCAATGATGGCCCGCCATTCCAAATAAAACAAACATTAGTTACGAAAAATCTGAGACCAAAGTTCCTTTTGGTTCCATTGCTAATAATGTTTCAATGTGTTGCCCGAGGTTGTGGCAACACTTAATTTATAAGGTTAATGGAGTATTATATGTGGACTTTGAGGCTCAACTTCTAAAGAGAGATTAAATTATCCTTAATATTAAACTAGATTCTGGTCTTTCTAGCTTAATTTGGTTCATGGGAAAGCAATATATCGTGCTACAAAACATGAATATTGATGAAAAAATGTAATGAATGGAGGTAATTATTAATTAATCATCCCTGTTGAAAGAACAGTTTTAGACAGCCGATTGGCATTGACTCAATTTGGAATTGGAATGAAAAAGGTTCTCTTTAGGAATAAAACCAAGAAAAAGGTTGTTATCATGGGGCTGTAGGAGTGGGAAAAGGGACCTCAATTGTATGCTAGGAGATTGAGACTAACCCTTGGAGAAACCGAAGAAAAAAAAAACACAAAATAGTTATTAAAAAAAAAAAGCCTGTGAAAAGGAAAACACGAAGACCAAAAAGAAAAACTAGGAGGGTAATTTGCCCCTTTATACTTTTTCACATGGGGATATGAGCTTGCTCCTGCACTGTGCATCTCTCTCCTTTCTAAAAGACTGAAAGCCTCTCTCTCTCTGGCACTTTGGTGTGTGGGATGGGAAATTGGGAATAGGATTTGCCAAATGCTCTTTTCTATTTGACTTTGGCCATTCATTCTCGTCAACAAAGCTTCCACCGCGACCACGTCACTCATAATTTGTCTTTTACATTATTATTTCTTGATGAAGTTGTGACCAAAAAAAAGTCCATTTTCATTATTAAAAAAAAAAAAGTCCATTTTCAACCATGCATTCGCATAGCAGAGAATGCCATGCGTGTCTCACCCAATACGGTTTTTCTGCTGTGTTATTTCAATCTGAATCTGACTAGTGAGGGCACGATTTTAGTAGAAGTGATAGAACCGGTCTCCATGACAGTCCAACTAGCATGAATAAGATGTCAAGAAGATCCCGATAATATACAAACTTACAAAAAATAAAACTAAAAAGACAACAAGACAAACAAGCAAGGAAATATTGTAATTATCCATATATCTTTACCATGGGATGCAACTCTGTTTTATTCATAATTAACGGCAGACTCAAGCGATGTATGAAGATATAAATATTATTAAAAAAAAAAAAAAGGCCATTTTCAACCATGCATTCGCATAGCAGAGAATGCCATGCGTGTCTCACCCAATACGGTTTTTCTGCTATGTGTTATTTCAATCTGAATCTGACTAGTGAGGGCACGATTTTAGTAGAAGTGATAGAACCGGTCTCCATGACAGTCCAACTAGCATGAATAAGATGTCAAGAAGATCCCGATAATATACAAACTTACAAAAAATAAAAATAAAAAGACAACAAGACAAACAAGCAAGGAAATATTGTAATTATCCATATATCTTTACCATGGGATGCAACTCTGTTTTATTCATAATTAACGGCAGACTCAAGCGATGTATGAAGATATAAATATTATGTAATAGAGTATAATATATAAAAAATAATAATTATTTCGAGTATTATCTATTTAAAAAAAATTTCTATAAATATTTTTTATATATTTTTTATCTGTACAAATACACCATTCTATATATATATATACACACACACACACACACATATTTTTGTGTTTGGTTACTATTTTTTTAAGGTGAATCATATTCTTATAATTTCTATTGTAGTGTATTATATTTGCCTATTATACAACTAAATTTTATTTCAAATTTATTATTCAAAACTCTCATCGCTTAAGGAATAAGGAAATTATCATAATAATCAAAACTCATCACAAAATTATAATGTTATCGTAATCAAAATTAAAATAAAATTAAAAGAATAAAAAATAAACTTTATAATAGTAACTTATTACTTAAACAATTGGTAGGTATATTCAAATTCATAACCATGTCAATTGTGTTTTGATATAAATTCAAATACCTATTTCCACAAAAGAACTAAGTATCAACCCTAACCCAAACCAAAATTCAATCAAAGCTATAGAAGGGAAAGAGAAAACTTTTTGATTAGAAATTAAAAAATAAAACACAATACCAAAACACATATTAAAAAAAAAATCTTCAAATTTAATTAGAGTTATAAGAAATTAAAGAACAAAAATCCACCAAAAAAAAAAGGAGAGAGAGAGAGAGAGAGAGCTCATAGTTTTTGTGTGGAAAAAATATGGATTGAATGGACAAATGATATCAAATTTATACAAAATAAAATAGAGAGAAAAAAGTCAAATCATAAGAAAGATAAAAGGATAAAAGAAGTGTAACGGTAAAGTAAAGAGTAATGAGGAGATAAAAAGGCAAAAAGGGAGGGGAAATGTTGGAAGAAGTATAACAATAGTGATTATATTTAAAAAAAAAAAAAAAGTGTAATAGTAGGTGTGAACTAATAGGGAGAGAAGAATTTTTGTTTTTTGTTTTTGTTTTTTTTTGTCTTTTTTTTCTAAGAATAGGGAAAAGAAAATTTTAAAAAGAGAAAATAATAGATAAAAAAATAAGTAGATGAAGTATATATATATATTATATATATATAGAGAGAGAGAGAGAGAGAGAGAGAGAGAGAGAGAGAGAGAGAGAGATAAGTTCAAATTCCTACCTCACAAACAACATTATATAGGCCTGTTTATGTAAAATCCCATGTAGATATAAAAGATATTTAACATAGTTGAGAATTCCAATCTTGATGCTATTTGGTAGACTTATCTCCAACTATTTTGATGAAAGTTTATTTAACACTAATGGATTATTTTATTTACGTAGAAAAAAAAAATGAAGTTAAGAGATCAGTTTTTTAGTTTTAAAGTTAAATACATACTATTTTGTAAATCGGATAATAATATAACTTTTAAAATACCAAAAAACAAATTTAGAATTTAAAGTAGCTGGCATCCTTCATGAAGTAATTAGGTAATCAATGAATTTTACATACCGTATTTTCTACTTGTTTATTTATTGAAAAGTGAGAAAATAATTTTAAATAAATAAATTGACTAAAAGAAAATCAAACGCAACTTTCTAGGCAATAAAACCAAATATTTATAATGCACAAGAAATAGGCTCGAATTAAATATTTTCAATTTTAAAATAAATTCATCTCAAAGAAATTTCTTCATTCTTTGTAGAACCTAGATAAAAATGAGCACAATTAGAAGGTGTTTTTTTTTTTTAATTAATTTTGTAAAATTTTTCTTTCAATAATTGAGGAAGACGAGATTTAAACGCTAAACATCTCTATTGAAAACACAAAAAAGTACTAATTTTGTTACAAGGCTTGATTATTTTTTTTAAGGATATTTGTTGAGTTAGCATATTCCATGGCAAATTTCATTGTATTTTGCAAAATTGATTTCATGCATTTGTGTTTTATTGAGCTGTATTGCATTTTGAGATGAGAGGATTAAAATTTGAAGTTGAAGTTGCAATATCAACAATTTCGCTTGAGCAAACTTGGGATGCCAGGTGAATTTCAAGCAAAGTGAACAATTTTAAAAATTCAACAAACAGAGTTTTACTTGAAACTCACATGACTTTTGGTCTAGCGAGTTTAAGAACTTAAGAAAATTTAGTTGGTTTAATCCTCTATTGTTCCCATCCAATTAATCATTTTATAAATCTCATAAAGCCCACTATTTTTACACCAAATTCTCATATTGAAGAGTGAGAGAGCTATTGACACCATTAGAGCAAAACTCATTGTAATCTCAATACCTTTACCCTCTCCAAATTGCCTCATTCACGGAGAGGAGACCCAAGCCATACACCTTGATACCTTAAGTGATCATGAATTGAAGCTTGGAGCTGGAAATCAAAGAAGCAATCCTAAGAAATCTTCAAGAGGCCTTGAAATGCCTAAGTGCTTGGACCAGTGATTGACAACCCAACTTGTAGAATCCGACGCCAGTGAAAAGAAAGAGTTGGTGCAATCAAGTTCCAGCAAAAGTTGGAAGCTCAAGTACATCTACACTTATTTAAAACTTGAAGGTCTACAAGAGTACTGTATTGCAGCTATCTTTGTTAGCAAATTTTGATTCGATTGGTAGAACATAAGAGAGTTTAAGCCCGTTTTAGGTTTTTCTCTATAACACATCTTGTGTTGGGTGTGTGGGTTTTTGTGTATATCCACGCAACTATGTGATTGGCTAATTAAATTATCTAGGCTTAATTGATTAATTTGCTAAAATTAGTAATTTACCATAATTGGAATCTAAACTAGTACTTCTTCTTTTTTTTTTGGATAAAGTTTTCTTCTAAATTAATTTGGAAAATTCTTCTTCATTCCATTACGTGGCAATTTATAAAACCATTAACGTGCATTATTTAAACAAATCACATTAAGTAATGCATTTTAGCTAATTTTATTAATAGTGGATTAAAAGAATTTTTCTCCAAATAGATTTAAAGATAAACTTTTTCATTTTAATTCTTTAGAAAGTTAGAACCCAAAAGACCAAAAACCCATATGCAGAATGGAGATGATCATTACCTAAGGAAAAAACCCAAAAAGGCCTAGAAGCCTGAAGGACAAATATATAATGATGAAATATCTATATTTTGTACGGTAAGCTCCAAAAGTCAATGTAAAAAACAGAAGCATCATTCGCAATATATGTCATGATGAGAATCTGAAAATATTCAATGTTTCAAACCAAGCCTCATTAACCGAGCATGCGGGACCCCATTCTAAATATCTATGCTACAGTTTACACCCCCCTAAAATAAAAAAATAAATTAAACATTTATTATTAATTAAGCTAAGAACATGGGGTCTCTTAAACAAAAAGAAAAGAAAAAAGAGAAGCTAAGAACATGGGAACTTTTCAGTTTAGGCTGTAAACATCATCTGTTTTGTCCTGCACTGCACCCATTGCATATGTGGTACAACTCACACAGCCTAGAAGAAATGGGGGCAATGGATTTGAAGGTGCCCTCTGTTCCCCGATACCCCCATGGCCCCATCCCATAAAGCACCATACATTTTTCATATTCTAATCTCTCTATCCCATTTTGTTTTTTTTTGTTTTTGTTTTTGCCATATCCTAAAAGTCCTACCCTCTCCAAACAATGAAGTCGGCTGCCTCTCTATTTGCTTTGAGTCTTTGAACAATCAGCTACCGTTGATAAGGCTGAATATTTGATGAACTTTCGATGCAATCTCATCAGCAGATCCTAATTTACACTCATCCTCCATCTGCATCGCCAGCCACATTCAAAACCCACACCAAATCACACCAGTCCAAAATAATACTACAATATATTAATATAACAGATACTCTTAAAATTATGCAGGAAAAGAAAAAGTAACTAGTACTAGGGTTGCTTGATCTTCAAGTCAGAATGGTTGACTAAAAAGAAACAGGAAAAGACAGAATAATACCTTGAGATTGAAAGAGTAAAGTACTGAGCTCTCCGAGGAGGTAATGTTAAGGTGCAAAACTGTGAGCCTAAGATCCTCCAATGCAACAATGGCTTTGAGCAACTGGCCAGGCCTCCTTTGGCTATGAATTTTCAAGTTAACATGAGTTTGAATCACTGTCACTTCTATCTCCGCCACCTCAGACTTGTTCTCTGCCTTCACCTCTTCTCCACAATTTCCTTCATCAGAACCAATTCTACATTGTGGCAAAATAAAGAAGCCATCAGATGGGACCACAGTGGAGCTTTCGTTTCCTTCTTTGTTTTTTCTCATTCTCTTTTGTGCTTCTAGGGAATGAAGTAGCTGCTCTAGTTCCTTCACAAAGTCTATTGCACCTCCAATAATAGAAGCTTGGTCACCCTTAATTTTAAACAAAACGAAGAAAGCTTCAATCCTTCAAAATTGTAAAACTAAAGATTGGAACTTTATAGAATTTAATGATATATTATTACCCTTTGAATATAGGAGGAGGGCATGAGAGACCTGAGGACATTGAGATGGTCATTCATTTGGCGTCTCCGGTTGCGTTCCACAGCAATGTGGGTCATGCGCTGGTTCTCTACCTCTTCTTTGTTCTTGGTTGGTCTTGCTCGCTTTCGCTTTTTTCTCTCCCGTGTAACTATTGGTAGAGATTTGGAGAACTGGGTGTGTTTAGGCCAGGATTGTGGGTTAGCCCAAGGAGGTGGAGAGCCCGAGTTACTTTCTATGCAATGTTTTTCAGCTGAGTTGGGTTTTTCTTGGTTGCACTCTGAGCTCACAGTAGCTTCGAGATATGAAGCTGAATGTGGGTGTTGAATGTGCATGGTCTCGGATTTCATTGGTGAGTGTAGCTCTACTATGTCATTGGTGACACAGCTCTCAAGCTCTAGGGCCTGAATTTGGGTTTCCATTTCAGGAAAATAGGTGTAAACCTCGCAAGGCTTCTTTAGGTGTTGCAATCTCAACAGTGTTTGAAAACTAGGCTCTTTGAAAGGCAAAAAGTGAGGGGATCCCACACTCTGTAGCATCTGAAGAAATGGCATTTTGTCCTCTAACATTGAGTTTGAAAAGTGTGCTGCTTCTTCCTCAATTTTCAAGCTTTCCGTGGTCACAAATTCTTGCTCTAAACAACCCAGGTCTGAATGGTCCCCAAAGAACTGCAAAGAAAAAAAAAACAGAAAATTAGACTATAAAAGAAGAGGGGAAAAAAAAGAAGAAGAAATTTTCTTCTCTGGGCTACAAAGTTTAAACCCAACCTCCAACGGGAGCAAGATAAACACTTTCATGTATTGGGTTGGGGGGTTCCAGTCTCCCCAGTGAAAAGAGAACAAAAGTGGACGAGAATAGAATATTAAAGAGGAAAACAGCCTGGAATATGTTAGCTTTTCCAGGAAAATAACACAAGGCATTAAATACAAGCATTTTGAGAAGTAAATGTAGTCCATTTCTTGATTCTAGAGAAGGGGTTCAAGAAAAGGGAAAGATATATAGAAATATAGAGTACGAAATGAGCTTGGTAGTAATATTAACATACACAGGGATTCATGGGTCCTTGGAGCCTCTCCATCACAGCTAAGCAGTAGTTGTTACAGTATGCCTTAAATTCTATGTCTCTCTCTCTCTCCCTCAGTGGCCAACATTCCATATAGTGATACTAACAAAACAATTGTAATAAATGTAACCTCCAAGAAGCAGAACGAGACCCCATATCCACAGCCCACGATTTATACATTTGTTCCAGAAACTACATGCTAGTGATACCCTTAAATAGAATATATTAAATGCTTTGCTTCGAAGAACTCACACTGAAGGAGAGAGAGAGAGTAACAAGAACTAGAAATAGGGCTTGGGGAGAGGTGAAGAAGGGTTAATAGAAAGGTGAAGAAAATGGAAACAGAAAGGGATGTGGTAAGAAATGAAGGGTGGAAATTACTCAAGTGAGTTTGAAGATATAACCGATATACTTGAAACTCTGGGAGTTGGTGAGACTTAGCAGGAGAGAGAGAGAGAGAGAGAGAGGAAAGGTAGGGTTGTCTGGTTTACAAGGTCCCTAGCATTATTGGCGGAGGCAGTTTTGTCCGGCAGCGGGGACAGACAGTTGTGGGGACTCTCTTTCTCTCTCTTCAGGGAGCTGGAAGAGAGAGTACGGCAAAGAGAGAGGGAAAAATAATTAAAAAAAGGAAAGAAAGAAAGAAAGGCTTCGGAAAGTCCTTCTATGGATTGTGTCATCTCATGCTCCTCAGTCCTCACTAGTCTGATGATAGGTCATTCCCGTTTCCCACTTTTTCCCAATTCGATCTCCTATCTTTTGTCCATAATGTTTCTCTTATTTACTGTTACCTACCATTTACACCTGCACATGGGTGAATTTTTTTTATTTTTTAAATCTTGTTATTTACCTTGCGAACGGCCTTGCACCTAGTTAAAAGTGGCGAAAGTTTTGTATGTGCCCAAATCAGACTTATGTTTCATTTGTTTCTCCAAAAAAAAGAGACTTATGTCTCATTTATATGTCAGCCCCATGTTTGTAGGGCTACATGCTAGTAAGACATATGTTTCATGTGTTGGAGTTATCATCTCGTTAAAGTAAAGGTTATTATCTCATAATTTGAATGTATGAATCTTTTTTATTATTGAGAAGATAAATGTGTTTGGATACTGTTTATTTTGTTGAAACTGAAAAATTATTGTTGAAAGTACTGTAAATAAATGTAAAAATTAGTTGAAATAGTATAATGGAATTTATGAATAGTACCAAAAAATGCAATTGAGCCCATAAATAGTAGTAAAAATAAACTAAATAGTAAAATAATTTTAATTTTTAATTTCCACCCAAATGCACACTAAATTTTTGTATAAGATAACATTCACATTAGATTTTCTAAATTGGAGCTGTTACTATTATAAAAGCTATTGCAAATAAAAAGAGAAGAAAACATGCTACATTCGATCACTCTTTTTGCAAAACGAAATAATACAAAAGCTACAATAATATTCTCTTCCTCTTGCATCTCTCTCACACGAGCAACGATATCGTGGGTGGTAAAAGGAGCTAAGTTTGGGTATTTGGGTATTTTGATAGATATTTTGATGGATTTGTGCTGGGCATTGTCGAAAGTGAAGATAAACGGTTTGGGTTTGATTTGTATGTTTTGGGTGGGTGTCTTAGATTTGTTTGGATTTGTTTTGTATGTTTCGGCTTTGTTTAGGGTGGGCTTTGTTGGAATAAAACAAATATTTTAAAATAGCTATTTTAGATTGTTTTAATATGATATATTGCGAAATGGAGAATGATATGTATAGTGTATTACAAAAATGATTATTTAAAAAAAAATTCTTTAAAAGTTGAAGTTTTGGAAGATTAAAATAGAGATTATAAATAACTAGATGTGAATGCTCTTACACCTTTAGATTTGTAAGATTTAATATGAACCGTGAAATAGACGAATTGAAAGAACTTGAAATAGAGAGGATAATTTTCTTTCTTACCATGTATGGGTCACATGCACTATTAGAATAAGTATGTATATATCTAGTACATAAGATGCTTTCTTCCTACGTGGGACTACTTTGCTAGGTTTAACTTTATTTAGCCTTTCTCAAAAAACAAAAACTTTATTTAGCAAAAACTCTGTTTATAATTATTATTGATATGATTTTCAAAATTCAATAGGAAAATAATAAAAATAATATATATTTTTTCATCAACAAGCTTTGTAATCCTATTTGGGTTAGAATAAGGAATTTAACACAATATATGAAGTTGATAGGATCCTTCATATGTGATTAAGAACTACTATTTACATGCTTATTTTTATTTTCATTTTTTAATCTATTAGTTAGAATAGCCATGTGTCAAATTGCCAATGATATAATAAATACTAATCTTAATTAGTCAAAATCTATAAGCATAAATAATGATAAAAATTTCAATTTACTATTATAATTCAAAGATGCCAATATTATTTAAGGATTTGATAATCTTAATAAAAAAAAAAAATCAAGTGGAAATTCCATTTGCAATCTCATCAGCAGATCCTAATTTACACTCATCCTCCATCTGCATCGCCAGCCACATTCAAAACCCACACCAAATCACACCAGTCCAAAATAATACTACAATATATTAATATAACAGATACTCTTAAAATTATGCAGGAAAAGAAAAAGTAACTAGTACTAGGGTTGCTTGATCTTCAAGTCAGAATGGTTGACTAAAAAGAAACAGGAAAAGACAGAATAATACCTTGAGATTGAAAGAGTAAAGTACTGAGCTCTCCGAGGAGGTAATGTTAAGGTGCAAAACTGTGAGCCTAAGATCCTCCAATGCAACAATGGCTTTGAGCAACTGGCCAGGCCTCCTTTGGCTATGAATTTTCAAGTTAACATGAGTTTGAATCACTGTCACTTCTATCTCCGCCACCTCAGACTTGTTCTCTGCCTTCACCTCTTCTCCACAATTTCCTTCATCAGAACCAATTCTACATTGTGGCAAAATAAAGAAGCCATCAGATGGGACCACAGTGGAGCTTTCGTTTCCTTCTTTGTTTTTTCTCATTCTCTTTTGTGCTTCTAGGGAATGAAGTAGCTGCTCTAGTTCCTTCACAAAGTCTATTGCACCTCCAATAATAGAAGCTTGGTCACCCTTAATTTTAAACAAAACGAAGAAAGCTTCAATCCTTCAAAATTGTAAAACTAAAGATTGGAACTTTATAGAATTTAATGATATATTATTACCCTTTGAATATAGGAGGCGGGCATGAGAGACCTGAGGACATTGAGATGGTCATTCATTTGGCGTCTCCGGTTGCGTTCCACAGCAATGTGGGTCATGCGCTGGTTCTCTACCTCTTCTTTGTTCTTGGTTGGTCTTGCTCGCTTTCGCTTTTTTCTCTCCCGTGTAACTATTGGTAGAGATTTGGAGAACTGGGTGTGTTTAGGCCAGGATTGTGGGTTAGCCCAAGGAGGTGGAGAGCCCGAGTTACTTTCTATGCAATGTTTTTCAGCTGAGTTGGGTTTTTCTTGGTTGCACTCTGAGCTCACAGTAGCTTCGAGATATGAAGCTGAATGTGGGTGTTGAATGTGCATGGTCTCGGATTTCATTGGTGAGTGTAGCTCTACTATGTCATTGGTGACACAGCTCTCAAGCTCTAGGGCCTGAATTTGGGTTTCCATTTCAGGAAAATAGGTGTAAACCTCGCAAGGCTTCTTTAGGTGTTGCAATCTCAACAGTGTTTGAAAACTAGGCTCTTTGAAAGGCAAAAAGTGAGGGGATCCCACACTCTGTAGCATCTGAAGAAATGGCATTTTGTCCTCTAACATTGAGTTTGAAAAGTGTGCTGCTTCTTCCTCAATTTTCAAGCTTTCCGTGGTCACAAATTCTTGCTCTAAACAACCCAGGTCTGAATGGTCCCCAAAGAACTGCAAAGAAAAAAAAAACAGAAAATTAGACTATAAAAGAAGAGGGGAAAAAAAAGAAGAAGAAATTTTCTTCTCTGGGCTACAAAGTTTAAACCCAACCTCCAACGGGAGCAAGATAAACACTTTCATGTATTGGGTTGGGGGGTTCCAGTCTCCCCAGTGAAAAGAGAACAAAAGTGGACGAGAATAGAATATTAAAGAGGAAAACAGCCTGGAATATGTTAGCTTTTCCAGGAAAATAACACAAGGCATTAAATACAAGCATTTTGAGAAGTAAATGTAGTCCATTTCTTGATTCTAGAGAAGGGGTTCAAGAAAAGGGAAAGATATATAGAAATATAGAGTACGAAATGAGCTTGGTAGTAATATTAACATACACAGGGATTCATGGGTCCTTGGAGCCTCTCCATCACAGCTAAGCAGTAGTTGTTACAGTATGCCTTAAATTCTATGTCTCTCTCTCTCTCCCTCAGTGGCCAACATTCCATATAGTGATACTAACAAAACAATTGTAATAAATGTAACCTCCAAGAAGCAGAACGAGACCCCATATCCACAGCCCACGATTTATACATTTGTTCCAGAAACTACATGCTAGTGATACCCTTAAATAGAATATATTAAATGCTTTGCTTCGAAGAACTCACACTGAAGGAGAGAGAGAGAGTAACAAGAACTAGAAATAGGGCTTGGGGAGAGGTGAAGAAGGGTTAATAGAAAGGTGAAGAAAATGGAAACAGAAAGGGATGTGGTAAGAAATGAAGGGTGGAAATTACTCAAGTGAGTTTGAAGATATAACCGATATACTTGAAACTCTGGGAGTTGGTGAGACTTAGCAGAAGAGAGAGAGAGAGAGAGAGAGAGAGAAGAAAGGTAGGGTTGTCTGGTTTACAAGGTCCCAAGCATTATTGGCGGAGGCAGTTTTGTCCGGCAGCGGGGACAGACAGTTGTGGGGACTCTCTTTCTCTCTCTTCAGAGAGCTGGAAGAGAGAGTACGGCAAAGAGAGAGGGAAAAATAATAAAAAAAGGAAAGAAAGAAAGAAAGGCTTCGGAAAGTCCTTCTATGGATTGTGTCATCTCATGCTCCTCAGTCCTCACTAGTCTGATGATAGGTCATTCCCGTTTCCCACTTTTTCCCAATTCGATCTCCTATCTTTTGTCCATAATGTTTCTCTTATTTACTGTTACCTACCATTTACACCTGCACATGGGTGAATTTTTTTTATTTTTTAAATCTTGTTATTTACCTTGCGAACGGCCTTGCACCTAGTTAAAAGTGGCGAAAGTTTTGTATGTGCCCAAATCAGACTTATGTTTCATTTGTTTCTCCAAAAAAAAGAGACTTATGTCTCATTTATATGTCAGCCCCATGTTTGTAGGGCTACATGCTAGTAAGACATATGTTTCATGTGTTGGAGTTATCATCTCGTTAAAGTAAAGGTTATTATCTCATAATTTGAATATATGAATCTTTTTTATTATTGAGAAGATAAATGTGTTTGGATACAGTTTATTTTGTTGAAATTGAAAAATTATTGTTGAAAGTACTGTAAATAAATGTAAAAGTTAGTTGAAATAGTATAATGGAATCTATGAATAGTGCAAAAAAATATAATTGAGCCCATAAATAGTAGTAAAAATAAACTAAATAGTAAAATAATTTTAATTTTTAATTTCCACCCAAAGGCACACTAAATTTTTGTATAAGATAACATTCACATTAGATTTTCTAAATTGGAGCTGTTACTATTATAAAAGCTATTGCAAATAAAAAGAGAAGAAAACATGCTACATTCGATCACTCTTTTTGCAAAACGAAATAATACAAAAGCTACAATAATATTCTCTTCCTCTTGCATCTCTCTCACACGAGCAACGATATCGTGGGTGGTAAAAGGAGCTAAGTTTGGGTATTTGGGTATTTTGATAGATATTTTGATGGATTTGTGCTGGGCATTGTCGAAAGTGAAGATAAACGGTTTGGGTTTGATTTGTATGTTTTGGGTGGGTGTCTTAGATTTGTTTGGATTTGTTTTGTATGTTTCGGCTTTGTTTAGGGTGGGCTTTGTTGGGATAAAACAAATATTTTAAAATAGCTATTTTAGATTGTTTTAATATGATATATTGCGAAATGGAGAATGATATGTATAGTGTATTACAAAAATGATTATTTAAAAAAAAATTCTTTAAAAGTTGAAGTTTTGGAAGATTAAAATAGAGATTATAAATAACTAGATGTGAATGCTCTTACACCTTTAGATTTGTAAGATTTAATATGAACCGTGAAATAGACGAATTGAAAAAACTTGAAATAGAGAGGATAATTTTCTTTCTTACCATGTATGGGTCACATGCACTATTAGAATAAGTATGTATATATCTAGTACATAAGATGCTTTCTTCCTACGTGGGACTACTTTGCTAGGTTTAACTTTATTTAGCCTTTCTCAAAAAACAAAAACTTTATTTAGCAAAAACTCTGTTTATAATTATTATTGATATGATTTTCAAAATTCAATAGGAAAATAATAAAAATAATATATATTTTTTCATCAACAAGCTTTGTAATCCTATTTGGGTTAGAATAAGGAATTTAACACAATATATGAAGTTGATAGGATCCTTCATATGTGATTAAGAACTACTATTTACATGCTTATTTTTATTTTCATTTTTTAATCTATTAGTTAGAATAGCCATGTGTCAAATTGCCAATGATATAATAAATACTAATCTTAATTAGTCAAAATCTATAAGCATAAATAATGATAAAAATTTCAATTTACTATTATAATTCAAAGATGCCAATATTATTTAAGGATTTGATAATCTTAATAAAAAAAAAATCAAGTGGAAATTCCATTAAAAAGATGATATCAAGATATGAAGCTAATTAGTTATACTTGAATTAAGGGCATGTAATTCATACAAAAAAGAGAATTTGATAATTAAAAAATATATATATATATATAAATGGAGACTTAATATAACAGTATTGCCATATAATGCGCAGTTTAATTAGAATGAATATGCCATGTAAAGAAAATATTTCACAAAATTATCAAATTGGAACAAAAAATTGTTAATAGAAGACAAAATAAAATAAAATATTATGTTATATGCCCTAAACCTACCTTATAAAACTGATTTTTTTTTGTCAAAACTAAAAGTAATGTTAAATTTTAAAATAATTTTAAAAAAATAACAAAATATTTTTAAATTTTATTAATAGAACTCCATAATTAAAAAGAATAATCTAAACTTCTTAAAACAAAAGTGATAAAGTTTTACCTAGAATAGTAATAAACTATATAGAATTAGTTTTACCTAGTGTAGAAATAGAATTAGTTAAATAATTTTAATGTAAAAGTTTTACCTAGTGTATAAATAGAATTAGTTATATATATATATATAACACAGTTTTACCTAGTGTAGAAATAGAATTAGTTAAATAATTTTAATGTATTTATAATGTGTTGAGGATTATTTTTGCTATGGAAAAAAAAAAAAAGGATCCTCTAAAATTTGGGTGAAAATGAAACATATTTCCAGTCCTTATAATTTGAAATTGTATATCCATGAACTTCAAGAATTACCCAAACATTAACAAAATTATGTCTCAACAATTGGTTTTTTCTTTTAATTATCAAATTACTCTTATGTAATATGTAACATACTAATGATGATGCGAAGGATCTTAGTAAGCAACTCATCCAAACAAAAGTCGTGAAAGACTTGTAATAAAACATGAAATTCAATTGGAGAGCATAGATGCTGTGCTAACCTAAACTCCTCCAATGCTTAAGTCAAAACTCACTAAAAACCAAAATTTGTAGGGAAAAAAGGGTTCTAGGGCCTTTCTCTCAAACCTTGGGGTGGTGTGGTTTGATGCTTATATAGAGGTCTCTCATTGCGACTCCTTCCATTATTCTTTCCCATCATCTAAAGTCATGGCAAAATGTGGGCTATGGTATTTATGCGAGACACAATTCTCGGGATACTAATGATTTAAAATTGTAGGTTAATTGGGTGAGAATATTACCCCTCGAATTAAGGAGATTTTGTCTTTTCATTTGAGGATCTCATTATAAACTACCCTTGTTTATGTCTCTTTGGCCATTAGGTCGGTCGTCCATCATCGAAACTTGGATATTGGCCCTTCCATCATCATTATGTCGTGAGCAGGCACGTTTGACAGGTCAATGGAAGGACGTCCTACTTGCCTTATGCCACAAACAAACATAGTTGGAAGAGTTATATCCATTACACTATGTTTGGTTAGAAGGAATGGGAGAGAATGGAAGATAATAGACTCAAATTCATTTGTTTGATTGAAAGGAAAGAGAGGAGAAAAAGGAAGAGGGGAGAGAAATGGTTTTCATGGATCCCACCAATTTTTCATTTTTTTACTCTCTCCAAATTTGTAAAATTACTTTTATACCCTTAGAAAGTTTTGACTTTTTGTGTAAAATTTCTTTTATATCCTCATTACTTTATAATTTAAAATGATAAAAGTGTAAAAGACATTCTCTTTCTTTTCTTTCTCTTCTCCTTTACATCCAAAAACAATTTCTTTTCCATTCCCTTATAATTTTATCCTCTTCCATCCAATTAAAATTATTAAGATAATTTAATTTAGATGAAACTTTGTTACTCAAACTTGCAATAATTAAAAAAAAAAAAAAAAAACTATTTTGCATGAAATCCATTATAAAAAATTCCATGAAATTTTATTATTTATTTTGAAGATAATTTATTGTTTTGATAATGAAATTCATGCTACACATGTTTCCAACAAGAGAGTCAATATCGTACCGGAGGCTGTACCGATTTGTCCAGCGGTACGATATATTTCAGATATCGGTCAATACCGGTGTACCGTTTCGGGTTTACCGCTATTTTTTATATTTATAAATAAATATATATATATATATATATATGTATGTATGTGTGTGTATATATATTATAATAAATATAAAAGTTTACCATAAATATTTTCTCAATTCAAAACTAATTATTCATAGTTTTAGACTTTAGTATCAATTAAAAGAAAAAAAAAACACACAATATAAAAAATAGAAAGCTTAAAAGCTACCATTGCATACTAAGAAAACAAATAATACTAATAAGTTAATGCAAATAAATTATCATTTTTCCCTAACAAAAATTCAAAAATTACAAAACTTTAAAAAAAAAAAAAAACTTTTTTTCTGTACCGACTGGTACGCCCGGTATGGCCCGAAATTGGCCGGTATGGCCGGTACACCCGGTATTTAAACCGGTATGAAACGTTAATGTTTCGATACCAGTTTGCAACCGGTACGGTACATACCGGCCAGTACGGCCAGTACCGGTACGGTATCGACTTTCTTGGTTTCCAATATATATATATATATATATATATTTTTTTTTTTTATTGTCAGAATTACATGTAATTCTTTCCAATAAAGTTAACAACACAATAAAAATTTACAATAAGTTCACAATATTTTTAATTAACATACCATCTCATATACATAAAAATAATTTAAAAAAAAAAAACTCATATCTTTCATCATGCAATCTACAGTGGTTTTATGTTATCATTTATTTTTTATTAGTTAATATGCATCACATGGAAATGCTCTTATTTTATTTATTTATTTTTTTTTTAGTGGAAAGACTGAAAATTTTTATTCAGAAAATGCAGCTAAATCAGCCTGAATTACATTAAGGGTTGTGGTGGAACATTCTCCATCTACACAACATAATTTGAGACTTTATTGCATACCTAGTTAGACTGTGTGCAACCATATTATCTTTTCTACTAGTGTGAGAGTAACATAATTGAGTAAAGGATCTAGAACAAACCTTTGCATCTTAGATCAACAAACCATAAGTTGTTAAAAGAATCATCATCTTCTGTAAAGGCTTTAATTATTGTTTTTCAATCACCTTCCAATCTGACAACACAAACCCCTTTGAATCACATCTCTCCCTTTGAGTATACTTCTTCGTGCATAGGACCCGGATCTTGAATCTTTAGCCTTCATGATTGTGCAATTGGGAAAGAAGCAAGCCTTGAAAACTCTATAGAAAAGAGACATCTTGTTTTGCAACAGTCTCTAAGCTTTACTTAGCCAAAAGAGAATCATTAAACTAGCCATATTGTCCCATTTTGATCAATCATATATGTACGTTTTCCTTTTTTGAGAAGACATATTGTCCATTTTGATCCAACCAAACGCAAAAAAATAATTGCACTTGTCACTACTTAAGTGTTATAGCAAATTTCAAATGTTAGTATCAAAATATATAAATTAACATTGTTTTAAAACTATTTGATGATCTGATTATTTTTTAAATCATGTTTTCCAAAAATATGATTCTAAGTGTTAAAATATTAGCTCAAATCATATTTTGAAAAATCATTTAAAAAAAAAAATTAATTCCTAAATAACTTGAAAATATTGCTAATTTAAATAAGTAATATTAAAAATATGTTATGTTGTAGATTTTGCCATCATCACTAACATAGTAATAAAAACCCGTGTTAATTGTAATCAATAAATTAGTTGACTGATTAGCATGGACATTGCAAACTAATTGATTAATTTTTGTATTGAAAATAATTTTAACATTTTAGTCCACCGAACTATCCAACCAAGCAGTCACTAAAATGATAACAGTGCACTATTTTTTTCCCCTTAAGAGAATAGTGCACTAATCGCTAATTTTGAATGGTAAGGTGAAGGTTGAAAATAGATTTTGAAATAGAGTTTTTTTCAATAAATTTTTTTGAGTAGTAGCAAACTATATCCGTTAAAAGTTGCATAAATTTTGAGATAGTGTTTATTATAGGAGTGTAAGTTCAAAGGTTTAGAATGAATCACTGCACCATTTGAACAAATTGGTACCTTTCCATGTACTAAGGTCTCGTTTGGGAGAAGTGAATGGAATGGAATGGAATGGGAAGGAATGAAAATAATAATTTTAGAATATTCTTCCATTCTCTTATTTGAGAGTTTTAATGAAAGAAATGAAAAACTCATTCCCTTGTTTGGGAGTTTAAGTGGGAGGGAATGGAATGGGTAGGAGGGAACACTCATTCCTCTTTATTTCCTTAAAATCTCAAATTTTTATTCTCTTTGAAATTGAGAGGAATATGAGGAAATATAATTGAATTTAATGATTTTTTTTACTAAAACTCCCAAAATACCCTTATATATTTAATCTTTTATTTTAAAATAGGGGTCTAACAGTAATATTGTCATAAAATGATTCAATTTCATTCCCTCCATGTTGCCTTTAAACAAAATTACTTACATTCCCTTCATTTTCATTCATTTCTATTCCTTCATTCTAAAGCATTTCATCAAGGTTACTTAATTCCATTTTATTCATTTCCCTTACTTAAGACCTTGTTTGGAAGGAGGGAATGAAATAAAATGGAAAGGAATGAAAAGAATCATTTTAGAATATTCTTCCATTCTCTTATTTGAGAGTTTTAAGTGGAGGGGAATGGAATAGATAAGATGGAACACTTATTCCTCTCTATTACTTTAAAATCTTAAATTTTAATTTCCCAAAAAATTGAGAGGAATGGGAGAGAATAGAATTAGATTTAATGATTTTGTTACTAAAATTCTCAAAATACCTCTATATATTCAACTCTTTATTTTAAAATAGGGGTCTAATAGTAATATTGTCATAAAATGATTCCATTCCATTTCATTTCTTTCATGCTGCTTCCAAACAAGATTACTTACATTCCATTCATTTTCATTTATTTCCATTCTTTTATTTTAAAATATCCAATCAAGGTTACTTAATTCTATTCCATTCCATTCTTTTCTCACTTAAATATATTCAATTCAATTTAATTCCATTATTTTTTATTCCCTTATGATCATTTCATTTCCTTCCCTTATAAACTCTCATAGCATTCCATTCCCTTATGATTATACTATTACATTCCATTCTATTTCTTTATGAACTCACAAACGGAGCTTAAATGTTTGAAGGAGTAAGGGAATGGCGTGAATTCAAGTTGTGGGACAGTATATTTATAGCATGTAAATAATTCTATGCAACATAAAATTGAAAATGAAAAATCGTAAGTATCTTAGAAAGACATTCGCTGACAATTAGGTTCAACAATTAAAGCTCAAGTACAGTTAAACCTCGGTCACGCATTCGTATTTTCATCCATAGACGAGAGTCCTTGGTGTCTCACGAAATTGTCAGTCATTTTATTTAGCTAGATGTCTCAAAAAATTGTCTGGTTTCATTGCATTCACTCTCAATAATTGATTTTTTTTTTCTTTTTATATGGGACCTGTACCGCTAGTTGTGGGCATAATTTGCATTAATTGTGTCGGGAACAGAAATTTTGTCTTAAAGGGGAACAGATGATAGGATTGAATCCAAGATCGAATTTATATTTTTTCTCCATTCAATTCCTCACAATCATTCCGCAGCTCTTTTACGATGATGATTGACTATAAAATACGCCAATAAAACTTGCTCTCAATCAAAGTAGGCTATACACACCTTAAGTAGGAAGGACAAAAACATATTTATATTAAACCAATCCATGGTTTGTTGCTCTAATGAGTAGGCATTACAAGATAAGCTAAAATTATATAGATAAGATGATTGAGCTGTCATTGTTCCAAAGAGCCTAGAATCCCAGTTTTCTAAGTAGGTCCAAAAAATTATTCTTGCAGAGAAAATGGCCTTTTTGGTTCGACACCGACCTCTAAAACGTGGGAAGAAATAACCTGGATTACCCGAGTATCAAGGCACTATACAGTATCACAAACCATCATGTTCTGAGAAGTCTAACAAAAAAACACATTTTGAAGGGCCACCTTTTTCTAATTTATCTTTAGACCTCAGTGACTATGTCACCTGTTATATGAACATGTACCTTGTCCTATAAGGCGATTTCCTATTTCTTCTATGATTTGCTTTGGTAACCATTTCACATGTGATACCAGTCTCACTTCATCAGCATAATAGGAAATGATGCAACAACTCAATCATCCATTCATATTTTACAATTTGAAAGTAGAAAGATTTGTTTATGAATTATGATTGTGTTTACAACTTAAGAAGCAGATATGTATGACACACTCAATTTACAAAGAAGACAAATTCAATCCAATGAAATCCCCTACTTGAAAACACCCAATCTCACTTGATAATGTTTAGGAATCTTATCTTTTGGAACCGTGGCCTCCATATCTCTAGAAAACTATTGGGCACACCTCTATAGCCACACAACTAGAGGCATTCTCTTTTGGACTTGTCTTCAAGCGGTTCAGCACAAAAAGGATTAAATTCACTGCACGTGAACAAAATAATGAGAGATAGTAAGTCTTAGAATTACCCCTGAAGTCATTGGAAATGGAATCTATAAACCTAATCCTTAACTTATAAGGTGGAGCTTCTGCTCAATTGGTTTTTGTCCAGTTTCTTGTGGTCACCAACAGCCATGTAAATGTACTGAGGATGCTGTTGCAATTTTCTAGAAACAAGGCATGGTACAAAGTAATTGACAAGTTTCACTTATGCTGAGCTTACTCTATCGGCAGTAACTGGATGAACTTCACTCCATCTGATGTTGGAGTCATTTGAAACTAAAACTAGTTTGTGGTTGACCCCAATACTCGGTGTCAGCTAATGCTTGATTCAATCTCGGATTCCCTTTTTCAGGTTGAAAAATACTTCTCATGTCGAAAGGAAATAAGGCATGTATGTATAAAGCTATACCACTAGTAAAGAGAGCAAAAGAAAACTAAAATATGTTGCCTCTACAACTATAAATGCAGGTTATGAACAAATTATATGCGAAGTAGACACTTTTAGAGTGTGTTTATTTGGAGGTAGTGGCGGCTTCAAGAGTTTTTCTCATAGTGTTCCTTAATAAATATAAATTATACAATTTAATAAAAAGAAAAATTCATATATTGACAATAACAACAAAAAAAAAAGCAGGCAAATACATAAAGTTTACAATTGCATTCTACGAGTTTTCATATTTTGAAATCGATGCATAATAGTCTCATTATCAATGTTACAAGCTACATTTATTTTAACATACACAATCAAACAATCATTCATTCACTGAATGTAGAACAAATTATGAAGCAAAATTTAATTTTATTGGCATAAAAAAAAAAAAAAACTAAGGGTGTTTCCAAAATTTTTTTTAAGGGTAGACAAATAAAAAATTTTAAATTATTATATATATATATATATAATTTAGGTCAGGGTGGCGCTGCTCTTGTTTGGAGGTGAAATAGGGTAGATGGAAAACTTTGGAAAGAAAATGGAAAGGAAAACTTTTTTGAAGGTGGGGATGAAGGAAAATAAATGTGAGGTGCAGTGTTTTCTATCGGGCCACCAAAAAAATTTCTCCTCAAAATGAAGAGAAAATTGAATGGAGAAAATGAGCTGCTTAATAGACAAAAATGTCCATATCCAGTTCCTTTCTTCTTTTTTTTTTTTTTTTTTTTCCCTAGATGTTGCCTTTTTTTTTTGGGGGGGGGGGGGGGCGGCTATGGGTGTAATAGCTGTTTTGTTTTTCTTTTGTTTTTTTGTTTAACTAGACATGAATTTTTTTTTTTGGAGACATGATTTTTATTTTTTTAATAAATTGGGTGATTACCTTCTTTTTTTTTTGGTTGTTTGTCACTTTTTTGTTTTAATTGGCCATCATTTTTTAACAAAGGTGTATAAGTAAATTTATACAAACTAACTTTTTTTATACCTCCACTTTTCCATTCCTAGCCAAATAGAAAGGAGAGAAATTAAAATCTTTTCTATCCTCCTACTTTTCCATCATCTCATCATTTTCTATTCTCCCAATTTTTCATCTCTCAAATCAAACAGACCCTTAATGATACTCACTCACTTCAAAAATCATGCTTGGATCCCCAATGGGCTATCAAACATATTTTAGATGATAGTAAAGTTGTTTTAAATTCCTTCACTGATTGGGTTTGTTATTCATGGATACAAGGAAGCTAGTTTTGTTGCCCATAATTTAGCAAATGGGCTCTTTTGTGTTCTAGGGAGGGATATATCCCCATCTCATTCAAGTGCCACAATAAAGAGATGGTTCTTGTTCAGTTGTTCCCACCCATTGTAACTGGCGGCCTGGTGCTTGTTAAACTACTAAAAGCTCCCGAAGTGCACATTGGAAACAATATTGGCATTCTGCCATCAAAGTTTCAATTCTAATTTTTCTAAATCTGAAGTAGTACTTCCTTGAAGAGTGGATTATATTAGGAGGTTTAACTATTTTTTTCTTTATAAGGTTTTCTTGTTAAAATAGTTGAATAAATTTTTTTCCCAGGCACAAACCAATCTATATACTCTTTGTGACACTCCGAAATGGGCAGTATAGACAAATTTGTGTTAGCTGATGCATATCCTTGGTGGTAGTAAAGAATGCATTTCTACTTTACCAGCTGAAGGAAATAATATATGTAAATTCCAAGGCACAAAAGAGAAGTTCTTAGATACTAACATTTGCATGTTTGATGAAATGAGAGAAATCTGCTGCTTAAAATCAATTTTAGTGCTCAAAATCAGTCCCACCTTTGAGAAGTGTAACACCTACTACCAGAAAGAGTATGAAGCAGTCACTTAGAAATATGAGGCATGGACACATTTAAACTTTCCCCCAAGATAATTTCCCCTGTAAAGAGCCTGCTAACGCTCTATCTGTACAGTTACATGACTGATGTTATATTCCCTTCTGATATAGTTTACCACATTGTCTAGCACCATGTCTGCATTTGCTTCTGGCCTGATTTTGACATGGCATGCCAACAGGACTTTCCCCACCGTGATAGCCCATATATGTAGCTCATGAATGGCCACCACTTCCTCCATTTCTAATAGTCCCTTCTCGAGCTTTGTTGCATCAATTTCTCTAGGTGTGCTCTCCATCAGGACTTCAAGAATGCTCCGCAGCATTTGGAATGTAGTCCCCAATACTACAACAGAAAAGATTAGGGTGCATATCAGATCAACTATCTTCCACTCAGGCTTATACCATATGATTGCCCCTCCAATCATTACTCCGATACTCTGGATGGAGTCCCCGAGTACATGGAGA
Organism: Quercus suber; assembly: GCF_002906115.3. Lineage (NCBI taxonomy): Eukaryota > Viridiplantae > Streptophyta > Magnoliopsida > Fagales > Fagaceae > Quercus > Quercus suber. The sequence continues at coordinate 99,075 of NW_027069799.1, read as the reverse complement.
TAAGCTCCCTGTATATTTACATTCCTTTTCTTCTTTTCATGTGCATTTTCTGGTTTATCCAGCAGTGGCTCAGCAAGATCTCCATGATGGTCATGAGCGTGATGGTGTGCAGGATCTTCATGAGCATGTTGGTGTGCAGGATCTTCATGACCATGATGGTGTGAAGGATCTTCATGAGCATGTTGGTGTGCAGGACCGTCATGAGCATGATGATGCTCATCTCCTGGGTGCTCCTCATGATGATGATGAGCAGAAATTGTCATTCCATGGCTGTGGCTAATACCATGACTATGACCATGTTCACCATGTCCATGGCCATGATCATGGCCCAATAACACAGCCATGATGATATTAACCACCAAACCAAATGTAGCAACAAGAAACATTAGAAAGCCATTCACCTCACTTGTGTCATTAATAAGTCTAACAATGGCTTCATATACCAAAATCCCTGCAAGCACCCAAATGAGTTGGATAGAAACCAAAGCACCAAGGATCTCAATCCTAAAAAATCCATAGGACTGACGGGGAGTAGCTTCCCAGCCAGCAGCCCATATGGAGAACAAGGAGATAGCAAAAGCTGCAACATCTGAAAGCAAATGTGCTGCATCAGTCAATATTGCTAGACTGTTAGCTTTGATGCCACCAACTACTTCAACACTCATGAAGACAACACAAAGTGCCACTGCAATTAAAAGCTTGCGCATTGAGCTTGATCGTTCTTTAGCATCCTTAGAGTTGGATACAGCATCCGAGAATCCACAGGGTGCTTCCCCACAAAACTTACCCCCTACAGTGCTCCCCTCTCCAGTAGGAACATCCACACTGGGAGTAGCTTCCCAGCCAGCAGCCCATATGGAGAACAAGGAGATAGCAAAAGCTGCAACATCTGAAAGCAAATGTGCTGCATCAGTCAATATTGCTAGACTGTTAGCTTTGATGCCACCAACTACTTCAACACTCATGAAGACAACACAAAGTGCCACTGCAATTAAAAGCTTGCGCATTGAGCTTGATCGTTCTTTAGCATCCTTAGAGTTGGATACAGCATCCGAGAATCCACAGGGTGCTTCCCCACAAAACTTACCCCCTACAGTGCTCCCCTCTCCAGTAGGAACATCCACACCGATTTCAATAATCTGCCTGCCTTGAGAATGTTGCTCTTCCATCTGAAAATTCAAGGAGATGAGAATGACTATGAAAGAAGTGGATCCTCACAGCTATATGTATGCATATGAATGTACGCTAAATTGTATGAAATTGGCCAAACAGCATTATTGCCTTTCTGTCTGATCTTTAACTGGAAAAAAAGATGCTATTGTTTAGAAACATCGTAAGTGTGAGTAGACGCGCACTTTCTACATTGAGCACTGTTCATAGAAGAGTAGGATTTATTATATCACTGATGACTTTAATGGCACATAAATCACCACAGAAGCAGAATAAGACCCAGTGAACTAAAAAAAGAACATCACCAACAGACTATTGAATTGTTAAATGAGCTAGTAATAACCACAACCATTGGAAGTTTGTCAAATAAACAAAAAATGTGTCTTGTGTTCAAATGAAAAATGGCATTCAAGAACAAATGGTTACTCTAGATAAAAGGCAATCACCAATTTTTTTTTTGCTAAGTTACACTCGCATCTAGTAGGCTTTGCACCCATAAACTCAGCCTACAAATCCCTTTTTATTGGAGAAGGAATTGTCATTCGAGCTAGATCTCATTGACTAAAAGCCACGCACCATAATTATGCACCAAGTGCTTGAATCTTATAGTTTTGTGTTACAACTTTGAAATTATACGATCAAGACCTGCAAGAACAAAATGAATAATGAACTTGTTGAATCCATAATTGCTTTCCCAAGGACCTGCCTAATTCATCCTTTTTATTTATAGTGGTCAGGCCATTGGGAGAAACCTATAAAATCCTCTGCTAGCATTACTGCCTTACTATTGAACGCTATTGTATAGGATGAAAAACCTATAGGACAGGTTACTTTAGAAGACATTTAATTTATCTACTAAACTCTGCAGCCAACCTATGTTTATACAATAATGTTTCAAGTCTAAGTGATCAAAAAAAAAATACTAACTCAAACAAATATCAGAGGGAAAACAAGGCCTTCGTACTTTTTGTACACAGAGTCAAAGACTCATCTATATAGCAAACACCAGTTAGATGGGACTTACACTTTGTTGAGTTGAGATGTGATAACACCCATTTAATTATAATCAACAAACTTGATTGGATTAGGAAATCAAACTTATGATGTTAGGACCACATACTTAATCTATTAAAACCAACCAAAATAGCATTTTTTTATGTCCCCCTAACTGATCATCCATGAGCAGTTTATACACAGAGATGTTCATCAGAAGCAGTTTACTTGCCAGCAATTCCCGGATAGCATATACCGAGACAAAAGAAGCATTCAGTTGAGTGTTTCCTTAACATGCAGCAATCCATGTATCTTTGAACAATAGAATTTCAACATATAAAAATGAAGGAAGAAAAATAAAGACAGATCTAAGCTTAGAAAAATTCAAAGTAGCAGCTCAGAACAATACAGGTTATGCAAAAGATTTATAGTACCACAAATAATTCAATAAAACCCAGCAAGCAATCTCTTTTATAGGGGGAACCGGTTTTCATATGTAAAAACAAATAATCAAATTGTATAGCAATGACAAGGTAATTCAGTACTCATTCACTAAAAAAGAAAAAAGAATATTTAGTTTCAGGAAATTCTATCGTACAGCATTAAAAAATTCAGGAGCCTTGAAGATCAGAAGCAGCACAGCGAAACAGAGAACAGAAAGAACAATGATTAAGAGTAATAACAGTAACTCTGGCAAAAGTCAATGCAAGTAAATTTGAGTGTTTCCTTAACATGCAGCAATCCATGTATCTTTGAACAATAGAATTTCAACATATAAAAATGAAGGAAGAAAAATAAAGACAGATCTAAGCTTAGAAAAATTCAAAGTAGCAGCTCAGAACAATACAGGTTATGCAAAAGATTTATAGTACCACAAATAATTCAATAAAACCCAGCAAGCAATCTCTTTTATAGGGGGAACCGGTTTTCATATGTAAAAACAAATAATCAAATTGTATAGCAATGACAAGGTAATTCAGTACTCATTCACTAAAAAAGAAAAAAGAATATTTAGTTTCAGGAAATTCTATCGTACAGCATTAAAAAATTCAGGAGCCTTGAAGATCAGAAGCAGCACAGCGAAACAGAGAACAGAAAGAACAATGATTAAGAGTAATAACAGTAACTCTGGCAAAAGTCAATGCAAGTAAATGCTCCTTTGATTAAAACCTTTTCACATACAAAGACAAAAACCTGTTTTCTTAACTATTTTGTGCATTACGTGAAAGACTTTACCTAGATTCCGTTTCACAAAAGAATACAATAAACCCAGATTCAATACATGCCAAACCAAAACCAAACACCATAATTTGGTTTATATTTTGCCTTTTTGTTAATTAAATTACAAATATACAATTAGTATTAACAACTACAAGCATGACACTTCACCAACACAACAAAAAGAAACAGACAAAATGCATGACTCAAAAGCAACAACAATTCAATAAGATACTCAATTTCAAATAGAATATCAAAGTCCTTGGATTTAAGTTTAACACGAAATGTGTGAGCAGGCACCAATCAAATCAAAACCAAACCAAAGAACAAAACCATTACAAAGAAACCCAGAAACAATGGAAACTAAAGTCCTGCATAAAACTAAAATTGGTGTGACCGTGTAAGTATCAGAACCATCATCCTATTCCAGAATTCATATACAGGATACACAAAAATATTATATAATGTTGAAAACAACAAAAAGAGTTTTAATGAGTTAAAGAATAAAGAAGTGTTCACAATCAATAATAAAAATATAAATGAATTGAAATAAAGAAATTGAAGTTGAGCGAGCATACAAATGAAATGAAAAAAAGGGTACCTTTGGGGTTTTCTTTAAAATCGATCACAAGGTCGAGGAGAGACCGGTATGGTCTTTTATGTAGTAATGGATTCTGCCACTCGGGTTTCATGGTTCCCAAAATATAGTAAGTGGGTATTCTAGGACTCTTGAGATTACCATTTTAACCTTACCAGCAGTTCAAAGATCCAGGCCAACAGACGTTTTAGTCAAAGAAGCTACAAAAGCATGGGCAATTATGGAAAATGAAATTTCGGGTCATACGAGTCAATACTCACTAAGTAACAAAAAAGAGACACGATTCCTATCAAAACAAAAAAAAAAAAAAAAAAAAAATAAAAAAAAAAGAGACGATATTTTTTTTTTGAAAAATTCTGGTGTTACAAATTAGTAAATAATTTTGTGCACAACTCATTCATGTGGCGAGTTGTAGTTGGTGGAGAGGTAACTTACCATTACTCCTTCACTAATTATAACTCGTCATATGGACTAGTTGTGTATTAGTTTGTGGTACCGGAATTTTATTTTTTATTTTTTATTTTTTAAGACATGATGATGAGCAATGATGATGAGTGAGCGTTGACTAACGGTGCAATTATTGATTGATTGATTTATTATTTGTTTCTGGGTTCGTTTTAAATTGGGTTGGTGGGGGTGCCCATTAGTTTAAGTTGGGCATAACTGAATTGAGTCCAGTGTCTATTCAAGAGTCATGTGCTGTGTCCTTTCGGCTACAAGGGTTCAAGCTGAGGCCCAAAGAAGAAATCTTGAGGGGGCAAATGATGGTGGTGGCTAATCTGATTCACTATGAGAGGGGTTTGAAGAAGACATGACTGAATCTGATATCATAAATATTTCAATTCCTAGAAGTTCCAAGGCTTGATAGAGTTGCGTTACGTTTAAATCTGCCTACAAATTGGAACACCAACACACATTTTAATCAAAGTAGCAAAAAGTATGTGGAAAAAAGTATAGTTGGTTGGAGACAATGTGATGGTCCCATGATTTTTATGTTACCTCTTTTGTATCTATGTCTTTTGAGTTTTACTAGAGACTTAAAATATTGTTTTGGAGAGTGCCAATAGAAGCTTTTTTTTAATATTTATTTATTTTTATTTTTATTTAATGTCCCAAGCAAGTTAGAACCACATAACTTATATAATTTTTGTTACAACTCACAACTTGGCAATTTGTGATGTATGGTGGTGAATCCATGTGAAACCACACCTCTAACACTCACAATTCGTGTTACCATTGGTTGACACCTAAGATAGAATTCAATGCTAACCAGCTACTATAAGTCAACCTTAATATGGGCTCTAAGAGTACATCACTAGCCTTGAGAATTAGGATGGAGAGGAGTTGTACGTCAATTATTGGTTTTGGTCTAAAAACCACTTGTTCCCTAATAGAGGTCTACTATTCCTACCAGAGTTAGATTCAAAGTTAGGGTATGAGAATGTGAAATATTGAATGGATTGGTCTTTACTTTTAACACATGTTCATAGGCAATAATACTAAAAGGATACCAGAGACTTGCAAAGTCTACCCCCCGAAAATGACTTATACATTTACGTAGTATGCATGGCCTTTTTATTTATTTATATTTTATATATATATATATATATTTTAAGCCTTATAGGTTCTGGAGGTTTAGGTCCATGATTCGCTCTGGGCCATTCTTTGTTTGTAAAGCTCCTGGGCCGGGCCTCCTTTGTTTGTTTTCCTTTGGGTTAATATACTTCTATCATTTCAGTTTAAAAAAAAAAAAAAGATATTGTAATTAAGGAGAATCATACTATAACACCTGAACCCAAAAAAAGAAAGACACGTTTATAATATTTGAGTTAAGAGATTAATTAGCGGTTTAATGAGTCAATGAGTAATTTTTTTGGAGATAAAAGATAGAAGTATATTGATATGTACGCTTTGTTTGTTTCAGTAATAATGTTTTCTAGAAAATGAGTTATTTTCTAAAAAGCATTTTCTATAAAACTATCTCATTTTCTAATGTTTGGTAGCAAATTTAAATGAGTTGAAAAACAACCTTCTAACTTCCTTTATTTAGCTTGCTATAAGATAGAGTTGTTTTCCAAAAATTAAAAAAAAAATTAATAAAAAACAATCTCTAAAAATAAGCCATACTTTTTATGTTGACTAAAAATAGTTTTTCTTTGACTCATCATTTTTTATGCTACCAAACACTAAAAAACATGGAAAACTATATTTACATGAGGTTTTCTATCAAAACAAATAGAGCGATAAAGAAAGAAAAAAAGTATACAAAGGAGGTTTGAAAGTTAAAACGTACTCAAACAAGGAATACTAAAAAAGAACGCCTAAAACAAGAAGAAGCCGAAACAAAACTAGGGGTCTGCAGAAAAAAAAAAAAAAAAAAAAAAAAAAAAAAAAAACAAAAAAGAGAGAGAGAGAGAGAGAGAGAGAGAGAGAGAGAGAGAGAGAGAG